>NC_026002.2:40288886-40421522 GCF_000442705.2 Elaeis guineensis
TACTTTGATCATCAGCAAACATGCTTGAGAAGATTTGAAGATCTCTCTAAAATTTGGTGGTCTCACGACACTCATAGCTCACCTTCTCACTTCTCGAACCCCAGGCTGAAACCCTAGGAACACACTGAAAACTCTGCGCCCAATTTCTTTCTTTTCTTTCTTTTTCTCTCGAAAGTTTTAGACTTTCCACTCATGCACAAGAGTTTCTCACACCCTACTTTCTCTCTTCAGAATTTTCTACGCACGCCCCACCTCTCTATCTCTTTTAAAATAGTTCAAAACGTGTCTTATCCGCGTGAGAGGATAAAGATAAGTGGTAACACATTTGAATTCAAATCAAATTTGAATTCAAACGAAAACCAACACATCCCTATCCACTTGGGCATGAGAAGAGAAGGGGCGTGGCTTCATTTGTGTGTGGAGTGTTTTCATGAGAAATATTTTTTTTGTAAAATATGGGGCGCTAAAGAAGATAAGATATGGCGCAAGGATTGGTTGCTCATTCAAATTCAAACTTTCTTTTGAATTTGAATGACCAACCAATCATCCTTATCCACCCATAAGCGCACAAAAGTGGGGCGTGGGAAGGCCTTTACGTGAGAAAAATTCATGAGAAGTTCCTTCTCGTGAATCCAAATGGGCGCAGATATGTGAGGTGGCGCAGGGAGTTAAATTCAAAAGATGGTTTCATCCAAATTGAACCAACCTAATCAAAATAGGTTAAGCACAATTAGACTAAGTTAAACCCAACTTAATTAGGCTTAATTAGGCTCAATAAAATCTTAATCAAATCAAAATTGATTAAGTCCAACCCCTGATCAAATCAGGGATCAAACCATCTCGACGATTAGGTCAACTCTTAACCTAATCAGGTTCAAACCCAACTGAATCCAATTCAATTGGACTTGATCCAAAAATAATTACTCAATCAAATTGAGTTAATTAGTGATCAAATCACTAATTAAATCTCTCATAAATATTGAGTCCAAATCTGATGGGCAATCGGATATCAAAGTCCATCAATATGAAACTTTGATCGAAGAGTCCCAAACCAGTGGGACTCTTGACCCCGATACCCAAAATGTGTGGGATTTGTGATCAGAGAATTTTGATTCTCGATCACAGAGTCTCAGACACGTAGGACTCATAGTCCATGAACATTAAGACTCATCATCAGCCATCAGAGCAGATAGGAACCTCTAATGTGTGTGACCCCCGCAGGTTCGAACCTAAGCCGGTAGCACAGGAATCAATTCCTGTACTAATCGAAGTGACCATCTAGCAATGGTACTCGACATTCAGATAGGTCGAATAGTCACAATCGCAACACTCAGAACCTACGTGAATATGGTTATTGTATAATTCATCCCTTTTGACCCCTGTGTTTAGGATGACTCAGGGTTAAACTGTCAACCCTGATTAGATCATCCGAGTCATGCTCAACTCAATCAGTCCTGTGACTCCTCACTAGGACTACTCTGGTCAAGGTTTTGCTAAATTGAAATACGACTGTACACAGCTCCTAAATTGGAGTGGTCAATCTCATCTTGACACACACACCGACAAGTCAAGTACTTGACTACACCCAGCAGCCTTCCATCACTGAATTAGAAATTCAGGTAGTCCAGTGCCTAAGTGTAGTGAGTTGCTTGCAAGTCACCGTGACGGTCTCAGGTCGGAGGGACATTTATACCCATATCCCATCAGAGCAAATCTTAACAGCAGAGATAGCTCTGGAGTCGGTCACGTTCAATACAGATGTACCCTTACATCTCACCTGTATGCCATACCAGTGTCTCCACACTCCTTGGTTAAGAGGACAACCAACCTATATGACACACAACGACCTAGGCTCGATAAACATTGTTGTCCTTGGTAACAACGTATCATTTGGTCGCGAACAGATTTAAGGACTAAACGACAAATCCTCCTTTGTCAAGTTTAAATAGTCCTAAGGACTTCATCACAATACAGGAGTTCATTAGAAGATGACAATTTGTGATGAAAAATACCAAAATAATTTTTATTTATTTATAATTTATATACTAATACAACAAAGAGCACATCCTTCAACAGGCTGACGATTGGCTTTGGGATACTATTCCCAACAATCTCCCACTTGGCCTAAAGCCAATCGGTGCAGTATCTAATATCCATCTTCGACTTGAAGTCGTCGAACTCCTTCACCGCAATGGCTTTAGTGAATGGGTCGGCCAGATTTTTTTTTTGTCGATCTTCTGAAAGTCGACGTCACCTCGATCCATAATTTTCTGGATGAGATGGTAATGGCGCAGAATGTGCTTCGTCCGCTGGTGTGCCTTTGGTTCCTTTGCCTGAGCTATGGCTCCAGTGCTGTCACAGTAGAGCAGAACTGGACCAACAAGGGAGGGTGCTACTCCAAGCTCGGTGATAAATTTTCTCAGCCACACCACTTCTTTGGCAGCATCTGATGCAGCGACATACTCCACCTCGCAAACTGAATCAGCCACTGTGTGCTGCTTGAAACTCTTCCAGCAGACAGCCCCACCATTAAGGGTAAAAATAAATCACGACACACTCTTACTGTCATCATGATCAGACTGAAAACTAGAGTCTGTAAACCCTATAAGTCTCAAGTTTGATTCACCATAAACAAGCCACTAGTCCTTAGTATTTCTTAAATATTTCAAGATGGTTTTAACAACCTTCCAGTGATTCTCTCTTGGATCAGATTGGTATCTACTCACTATCCCTAGTGAGTATGCCACGTCTGGTCGTGTACATGTCATGGCATACATGATAGATCCCACTGCTGAAGCATATGAAATTCTACCCATACGCTCTCTCTCTTGAGGTGTTGTCGGACAATCTCTCTTTGAGAGAGAAATTCCATGGCCTATCGGTAGATAGCCTTTCTTGAAATTCTCCATGCTGAACCTTTTCAGCATAGTATCAATGTACGTGGACTGGGATAAGCCAAGCAGTCTTTTAGATCTATCCCTATAGATCCTCATCCCTAAGATGTAGGAAGCTTCTCCCAGATCCTTCATGGAGAATTATGACGACAGCCAAATCTTTATTCCCTATAATGCAGGGACATCATTCCCGATTAAGAGAATGTCATCCACATACAATATAAGAAATACTACTACTGGACCATTAGCCCACTTATAAATGCAGGGTTCTTCTCCATTCTTAACGAAGCCATACGTCTTGATTGTCCTATCAAAATGTATGTTCTAACTTCGGGATGCCTGCTTAAGTCCATAAATGGACTTCTGTAGCCTGCACACTTTAGACTCATCTGTGGATGTGAATCCTTCAGATTGTATCATATACACCTCTTCGTCGAGCTCTCCATTTAGAAAAGCTGTCTTTACATCCATCTGCCAGATTTCATAGTCCAGATGGGCAGCTATCGCAAGCATAATTTGAATGGATTTGAGCATTGCCACAGGAGAAAATATCTCGTTATAGTTTATACCATAACGTTTACGATATCACTTGGCAACCAGACGGGCTTTATAGGTTTCCACCTTTCCGTCTGCGCCCCTCTTCCTCTTGAAGACCCACTTACACCCTATGAGTTTTACTCCTTCAGGTGGACAACCAATGTCCATACATCATTGATCTTCATGGACTCCATTTCGGATTTCATGATCTCTAGCCATTTCTCAGAGTCAGGTCTCTGCATTACATCCATGTAGGTGATCAGATCCTCATCGTTTTCATCAAATTCGATAGGATCTCTATCCCGGACCAAGAAACCATAGTATCTGTCCGGTTGACATGGTACTCTACTAGATCGCCTTAAGGGTGCAGGAACAATGGGCTTCAGATCTGATCTAATCAAATTCGATTCAGGTTCAGCTACTTGTGTCGGTTTTTCCACCTGCTGAACTTCCTCAAGTTCAACCTTAGAGGTAACAGTCCCTTTACCAAGGAACTTTTTTTCTAAAAAGATTACCTTAAGGCTGACAACCACCTTTTGCTCATCAGCTAGGTAGAAATAATACCCTTTGGTCTCTTTTGGGTACCCTATAAAATTACACTTGTCAGACCTAGGTCCAAGCTTGTCCGTAATTAAATATTTAACATAAGCCGGACACCCCCAAACCCTAAGGTGCGAGAGTACTGGCTTACGTCATATCCATAACTCATATGGTGTTTTGGTTACAGACTTACTCGGAACCCTATTTAGAAGGTAACAAGTCGATTCGAGCGCATATCTCCAGAGGAAGATCGACAGACCAGCAAACCCCATCATGGATCGGACCATGTCCAACAAGGTCCGATTCCTCCTTTCAGACACACCATTATGCTGTGGTGTTCCAGGAGGAGTCCACTGAGAGAGAATCTCATTCTCCCCAAGATATGTCAGAAAATTATTGGAAAGATATTCACCTCCTCGATCAGATCGAAGAGTTTTAATACACTTTCCAGTTTATTTTTCTACCTCATTTCGGAATAGTTTGAACATTTCAAATGACTCCGACTTATGCTTCATTAAATAGACATACCCATACCTCGATAGGTCGTCTGTGAAGGTTATGAAGTAGAAATATCCACCTCTTGCACTTGAGCTCATGGGTCCACATACATCAAAATGTACCAGACCTAAGAGTTCACTGGCTCGCTCATCTTTTTTAGTAAAAGGTGACTTGGTCATCTTTCCAAGAAGACAGGACTCACAGGTTGGAAGTGATTCACAATCACCAACTTCAAGAATTCCTTCTTGAGCCAACCTGTTTATCCTATTTTTATTGATATGACCTAGCCTACAGTGCTAAAGGTAGACTTCTGACACATTATCTATTCTAGGACGTTTACCGAAGGTTTGAACCACATTAACAGGCTGTGACAGTAAGAAAATTCTATTATTTATTTGTCCAACAAATATTGTAACACCATTCAAAATGATATTGCAAACATTTTCTTTTATTAGAAATTGATAACCGTACATGGCCAAAAGGCCTACAGAAATAATATTTAATAAAAAACTTGGACAATAGTGACATTCACTCAAAATTATATTACGAGAATTGATTACGAGGTTCATGATTCCTAAAGCTAGAACTGGAACTTTGCTTCCATCTCCAACGTTCAAGAACCTCTCACTATCATCAAATCTCCTACTGACCTGCAGACCTTGCATCGAATTGCAAATATGATAAGGGCTTCCGGTATCCAATACCCAGACAGTAGTATCACAAATGGAAAAGTTACAAGGTATTATCATATAGTTATCTTGCTTCTTCTTCGGCCTGTTAGGGTCCGGGGAGATAATGTATAGAGGACAGTTCCTCTTCCAGTGCCCCTGCTTCTTCCAAAAGAAGCACTCCACCTGGCTCTGGTCAGGCTTGCGCTTCTTGGTCTGACCCTGTGCAGATGTCCCAGCATGCGGCTGCACCTTCTTGTTCTTCTTCTTCTTGTTCTTCTTTCCTTTCTTAAAGAGTCGACGACCAGAAGAAGACCCTCCCACAACATTCACCGGCTCCTTATGGAGCTGGTGGTCCTTCTCAAAGTTCTGCAGCAACCCCAACAAGCCGTGGTAGTTCACTGCAGGCTTTGTCATTCGAAAATGAGTAAGAAAGGGGAGGAAAGACTTGGGCAATGAATTAAGGATCGCATCCTTACCGAGCTGCTCGTGCAAGAGAAAGCCCAGTTTATTTAGATGCTCAATCATTTCGATCATGTACAGTACATGATCGGTGACTGAGGCCCCATCCCTCATTCGAGCATTGAAAATGGCACAACTAGTTTTGTGCCTTTCAACGTCGTCAGGCGTGCCAAAGGAGTTGTTCAATATTTGAAGCATTTTCTGCGACTGGGCGTTCTCGAACCTGTGGCTAAACTCATCATTCATTGCCGCCAGCATTATGCACTGAACAGTGGTGAGGTCGTTGAGCCACTTCTGGTAAGTATCTCGGACCGTCTCTCTCGCATTCGGGGCTGGCTCCTCAGGTGCAGGATCTGTTACTACATAAAGGATCCACTCATACTCAAGGATGATTTTTAATTTTTGATACCAGTTATCAAAATTCGGTCCCATGAGCTTGTCATTATCTAATAATGACCGGAGCGACAGGATAGTGGCCATAGCTGCATAAAGGAAAATCAGTCCTTAATTAGTACATAAATTATTAATACTAAAGATTTGGACTTTAATCTAAAGTTTCTCCCAATATTTTTATGAACTGGTAGCCTCAATCTCCAATTCGAAGAATTACTTTAATTCCTTAGTGGGTACTAGAATCTACACAGACTACACACGAGCCCAACTTTGGTTGGTCAACTCATGTGTATCTATGGGTAGGCTCAAAACCAGTTGTTTCTCTAAATAACTTCTAGTAATTTATTTTGCCCCAGAACCTAATCAGTAGGCTTTGGCCTCCACTGAAAAGATCTGGTTAGGTCCAACCATTAACATGACTTGATTTGGTGAATCGGACCAATAAATGATCAAGCCCGACTTTGGCCGGCCAACTTGACCACCATCAGAAAGACTCAAACCAATTTATCATACTATGAATGATAATTCCATTAGTCAATAAGCACAGACCTTTGGGCCTCCAATGATTATTAAACTAATGGACTCATTATCACTCACTTAATGGAAGGCTATGACTTAGTTATCACTATAACTTAATCATTTTTAGGATCTAATAATTTTTGAGGATTTTATTAAAGGATAGAAGAGAATAAATTTCCAGCCAATTTCAATCCTCCCACTGACTTTACCAAGTCAGATTAAAAAAGAATTTAATTAAAGCTGGCATTAGGAGCACCTAAATCAGTCACACTGATTTACCTAATGACATGGATGAGCCCTAATCACCAAGTGATCTAATCAAAATCTAACTCACCAGGTTGGCCAGGTAAGTGAGATCAGTGGTGGGGATAAGCCATTAACTCGTCAGAAACCGAATCAATGTGAGTAGCTCCCACTTAAGAACCACTGGTCAAACTGTCAAACTTACCTTAGACACCAACCGGTTCATTAGTTTTAATTTGATCAACTTAGTAAATAAGGTTCCACCGCGTAGCCATGAATTAAGTCCATCTTGGTCTAGTTAAAGACATGGACCCATTCAACTACAACTGTTGGAGTTGAGTCTAGAGTGTCCTTGACCTAATCTAATTCAACTTTTGATTAGATTTGATCAATTACTCTAATTTAGTCCATTTCTTTAAGCTAACCATAGGTCTAATCCAATTATGGACCTAATCCATCTAACCCATTGACCCACAAGTTTATGCAATTATCTTAGGTCTTAATTCATAATTCTAGACCAACTTGACAATACTTAATTCTTTTAATTAAGTATTTGGACTGATGGGTCAGGGTTTGGCTTTTCAAAAATAATTTTCAAATTTGAAAGGTTTTATTTTATGTTCACCAAATATGTTGACTTATTTCACAAATAGATCAGTACATTTCATAAATAGCAATCCTATTGCTAATTACATAACAGAAAATAACTCAATCAAAATAAATCATGAATATTCCTTTAGATCTAATCTAACATATTCATAATAAATTTTACAATTAAACATTTATAATTAAGTCCTTTCGCTGCTTCATCTGCATGGGATATAATTGCAGCGGCACCCCTACTGCCATAGGAGACCCTATCAAATGGGAGGAGAGGGCCTTTAAACCTTACTTTTCTCTTATGATCGGACGGTCATAGCAACCAACCCAATTCGATTACTTATTACTTGGATCAAGTATATCTAAATATATCAATTTTAAAATTTAAATTTTAAAATTTTGAATTTCAAATTTCAAACTTTTGAATTTCAAAGTTTGAATTTTAAATTTTGAATTTCAAATTTAAAATTTTAATCAAATTTTAAATTTTAAATTTCAAATTTTAAATTTCAAATTTTTGAATTTTGAATTTTGAATTTCAAATTTCAAAATTCAAAATTCAAAATTTGAATTTCAAACTTTTAAATTTTGAATTTCGAACAACTTTCAAAATTTAAATTTAAATTTTGAATTTTAAATTTTAAATTTTAAATTTAAACTTTTAGATTACAACTTAATCTATGCATGCAAATTCATATATCATATCTTAGAACCCGCTTTGATACCATTTGAAGCGAAATTCAGTGCAGGGGTAAAATGATAATTTTAAAATTTTTTTTAAATCACTATTTTATAGTGAAAATAATTAATTAATCTAATTAATTAATATATATTTATCCTACACTAGGATCTAAATATGATATACAGCATGTATGGATTTAAATTTGAAATTTAAGTTTGAACAGTAAATAATTTACTGTTCTGTGTTCAGAACACAATACCTTTGTGCGGATAGTCGATCACCGCAATTTGATCACCATCGAAAGAGTCTGATCATTACAACACAGCCACACAATATGTCTGGCCTCTGTGGATCATCCACACGAGGCTCCCGATTTGATCGGCTCCTCACGGGTGCTAGCTCGTTGTAGAGCCCTTTCGACGGTCGATGCTGATCGAACTCCTTCGATCGATGTCTGTCGATTCTTTGGATACTCTAGATCATTAGCAGACATGCTTGAGAGGATGTTAAAGATCTCTCTAAAATTTGGTGGGCTCACGACACTCGTAGCTCACCTGCTCACTTCCCGAACCCCAAGCTGAAACCCTAGGGAACACACTGAAAACCTTGTGCCCAATTTTCTTTCTTTTCTTTCTTTTTCTCTTGAAAGTTTTAGGCTTCTCACTCATGCACAAGAGTTTCTCATGCTCCACTTTCTCTCTCAAAATTTTTCTACGCACGCCCCACCTCTCTATCTTTTTTAAAATAGTTCAAAACGTGTCTTATCCGCATGAAAGGATAAAGACAAGTGGTTACACATTTGAATTCAAATCAAATTTGAATTCAAACGAAAACCAACTCATCCCTATCCACTTGGGTGTGAGAAGAGAAGGGGTGTGGCTTCATTTGTGTGTGGAGTGTTTTCACGAGAAATATTTTTTCGTATAAAATATGGGGTGCTAAAGAAGATAAGGATATGGTGCAAGGATTGGTTGCTCTTTCAAATTCAAACTTTCTTTTGAATTTGAATGACCAACCAATCATTCTTATCCACCCAGCACAAAAGTGGGGCGTGGGAAGGCCTTTGCGTGAGGAAAAATTCACAAGAAGTTCCTTCTTGTGAATTCAAATGGGCGCAGATATGTGAGGTGGCGCAGGGAGTTAAATTCAAAAGATGGTTTCATCCAAATTGAACCAACCTAATCAAAATAGGTTAAGCACAATTAGACTAAGTTAAATCTAACTTAATTAGGCTCAATAAAATTCTAATCAAATTAAGAATTGACTAAGCCCAACCCCTGATAAATCAGGGACCAAACCATCTCGACGATTAGGTCAACTCTTAACCTAATCAGGTCAAACCCAACTGAATCCAATTCAATTGGACTTGATCCAAAAATAATTACTCAATCAAATTGAGTTAATTAGTGATCAAATCACTAATTAAATCTCTCATAAATATCGAGTCCAAATTCGATGGGCAATCGGATATCAAAGTCCATCAATATGAAACTTTGATCGAAGAGTCCCAAACCAGTGGGACTCTTGACCCCGGTACCCAAAATGTGTGGGACTTGTGATCAGAGAATCCTGATTCTCGATCATAGAGTCCCAAATATGTAGGACTCATAGTCCACGAATATTAGAACTCATCATCAGCCATCAGATCAGATAGGAATCTCTAATGTGTGTGACCCCGCAGGTTCGAACCTAAGCCGGTAGCACAGGAACCAATTCCTGTACTAATCGAAGTGACCATCTAGCAATGATACCCGACATCCAGATAGGTCGAATAGTCACAATCACAACACTCAAAACCTACGTGAATATGGTTACTATATAATTCATCCCTTTTGACCCCTATGTTTAGGACGACTCAGGGTTAAACTGTCAACCCTGATTAGATCATCCGAGTTGTGCTCAACTCAATCAGTCCTGTGACTCCTCACTAGGACTACCCTGATCAAGATTTTGTTAAATTGAAACATGACTGTACACAGCTCCTGAACTGGAGTGGTCAATCCCATCTTGACACACGCACCGATAAGTCAAGTACTTGACTACACCCAGCAGTCTTCCATCACTGAATTAGAAATTCAGGTAGTCCAGTGTCTAAGTGTAGTGAGTTGCTTGTAAGTCACTGTGGCGGTCTCAGGTCGGAGGGATATTTATACCCATATCCCATTGGAGCAAATCTTGACAGCAGAGATAGCTCTGGAGTCGGTCACGTTCAGTGCAGATGTACCCTTATATCTCACCTGTATGCCATATCAATATCTCCACATTCCTTGGTTAAGAGGACAACCAACCTATATGGCACACAATGACCTATGCTCGATAAACATTGTTGTCCTTGGTAACAATGTATCATTTGGTCGCGAATAGATTTAAGGACTAAACAACAAATCCTCCTTTGTCGAGTCTAAATAGTCCTAAGGACTTCACCACAATACAGGAGTTCATTAGAAGATGACAATTTGTGATGAAAAATATCAAAATAATTTTTATTTATTTATAATTTATGTACTAATACAACAAAGAGCACATCTGTCAACAGGCTGACGATTGACTTTGGGATACTATTCCCAACATTGAAGAAGGGCAAACATCTTTCTGCCGACCTTGAGATAAATTGGCTAAGTGTGGTGATTCTTGTGTTAAGTTGTTGTATCTTTTTTTTGAAGCTTGGATACTTCATATTGATGATAGTTTTTATTTTCTCGAGATTGGCTTCAATTTCTCGTTATGACACAAGAAATTCAAAAATTTTTTCAGAAGTTATTCTAAATGCACACTTGATAGGATTCAATTTCATCCGATATTGTCAAAGTATGTCGAAGGTTTCTTTCAAATCTCGAACCTAATCAAAAGTTTGAGTGCTTTTCATCAGCATATCATCCATATAGACTTTTATATTTTATCCAATTTGTACCTTGAATAGCTTATTGACTAGCCGTTGATAAGTAGCTCTGATATTCTTTAAATCGAACGGCATTACTTTATAACAGTAGATGCCTTTGTTGGTTATGAAGGTTGCATGCTCCTCATCTCTAGATACCATCCGAATCTGATTATATCCTGCAAAGATGTTTATAAAGCTTAAGAGTCGGTGTCCTGAAGTTGCATCAACTAGTTAGTCGATTTTCGGCAAAGAAAAACTGTCCTTCGGATAAGCTTTATTTAGATTTGTATAATCGATGTAGGTTCTCCATTTTTCATTGACTTTTCTCACCATCACTACGTTGGTGAGCCAATCAGGATAATTAGCTTCTGTGATGAAGCCAGTCATGAGGAGCTTGTCGACTTCTTCGTCGATGACCTTCTGCCTTTCAAGAGCAAAAGGTCTTTTCTTTTGTCTCACCAACCTAACTTTTGGATCAATGTTTAGCCAGTGGATTATTATCTCTGGAAGAATGCCTGGCATATCAGTATTCGATCAAGCAAAAATATCTGTATTTGTTCTTAGTAGATTTATCAGTTGTTGCCGCTGCAGATCAGACAGCTGCGATCCAATTTGGACCGTCTTCTCAAAATTTTTTTCTTTTAGCAGGATGAAAATCAGTTGTTTGACTGGTTCATCCCTTTCTTTATTTTCTCTTTGATCTAATTTATCAACGGATAAAGAGTCTTCAAATTGATTATTTTGTGTGGAGACGAGGAAACAACGTCGAGCAAGCTATTGATCTTTACGTATTTCTCCGACTCTATTTTTTGTTGGAAATCAGACTAGCAAATGATATGTTGAAACTACTTCTCTCAGAGTATTAAGTCCAAGTCATCCGAGTAATGCATTATAAGCCGAGAGAACTCGAATGACTGTGAATGTCAAGATTACAGTACTTTATTATGGATCTATTCTTGCGGCTAATAGGAGAGTGATTTCTCCTTCCACAGTAACTGCATCCCCAGTAAAATCGACTAATGGCATCGAGCTCTTCTGAGTCGATCAGTCGGTAATCGCATTCGAGAGAAAGTCGAATAAAAAAGAACATCAGTTGAGCTTCCATTATCAACTAAATTTTTTTTTACATCATAGTTTGCTATTGTCATCGAGACAACGACAGCATCATCATGGAGAGTTTGTATTCTCTGGATATCATCTTTCAAAAAAAAAATATATTATCAAGTCATCATTTTTTCACTAACTCTTTTTCAGACGTTGCCCCTTGATCCTTTTATCGCCCAAAAATCATATTGATGACTCCCGTCATTGGTCGATTGTTGATCGTTTCTTCAGCTTGTGGCTGAGGTTGTTGATCGGTGGGAGGTTGAGTTGGACGATCTCGTCAAAATTTTTTGAGGTAGCCTTGTTAAATCAGAGTCTATATTTCATCCCTGAGTTGGATGCACGGTTTGATATCATGTCCATGATCATGATGGAACCAACAGTACTTCTTTCTGTCATGGCTCCTCGATGGCACTTTCATTGGTGGGGGGTGTCGAAGATACTCCTTTCCTTCAATCTTCATCAAAATCTATGCACGGAGAGCAGAAAGAGGAGTATAAGAGTCATACCTACCATAGCTATTTGGCTTTGAATTTCGTCATCGAGGTGAAGCTCGTTTATTGCTGATTGGTCGACTTGATTCGACCAGAGCTCCACTTTTTTTCTGCTTCTTTTTCTGATCTTTTTCTTCTGTTTGGCATTGATCAGAAGCACCTTCATCTTTGTGGATATACTTATATACGCACTCCAAAAGCTCAGCATAGGTTTGAAAAAGAGTCTTATTTAGATAATAGGTGAATCTGGATCTCCTCAAACTCCTCTTCATGGTCGATATGGCCATATCTTCATTGAGATCCCTGACCTCAAGTGTGGCCGTATTGAAACGAGCCACAAAATCTCTCAATGTCTCTATATTGTTCTAAGAATTGATTTTGATGATCGCAAACTATTTAAGGAGACTACTAATGAGTTTCTTATCTTTGAAGAATGCTTTTGTGATATTTCAAGTAGTCCAAAAGATTGAATTTGAAAAGCCTCATCAAGTGTGCCAAAAATAAAGTTTCTACAAGTTGGAGAAGTTTTCAAAATCTCTTGAGAGTGTTGAATTGATTTGAAGCCATTAGAGAGTATTTGAAAGTGTTCTAGTGAGTTTCAAACCTTAAATGCATGAAAAATTAGATTGGCATAAAATGGGACGACCCATCTAGATCATCTCCTTTCATTGGGTAGTCGGCACGCACTGTTTTGGCTTGTGGCATGTAGTGGGACGACCTATGTGGGATGACCCATGCAGTGGGATGACCCATATGGGATGACCCCTGAGATCCTGAGACCAAAATAGAAAGCTCATTTTCTATCTGGCCAATTGGGATGTCCCATGGAACGTCCCATTGCCAGTGGGGCACCCCATTGGACGTCCCATTCTGGGCAAGCTTCGTAACGGTTAGTTTTCAGCCTATTTTTGATGTATTTAATACATATTAAATACTCTCCAATGACTCTAAATTGATACTAAGATATTCTCAAGTACAAATGGTGATTATAAATGCTCTCTTGAAGTGGAAAATCACAAGTTTGCAAGTATTCAAAGCTCATATCCGAGAAAAATTTAAAAATCTCTAAAAAAGAAGAAAAGAAGCATTCAATCAACTTACCAACCACTCTCCAATTACAATCAAGTGTGCAATTCATTGAGGGTGCTTAGCAAAAGCTTTTTTTCCTTAAGTATTGTATTTCTATTGCATTTATTGTGTTCATTTAAGGGGATATTGTGCTGAATTTTTTATCCTATTTTTCTCACATTGTACTTTAGATTTTGAGTTTTGGAGGGTTTCAAAACTCAGTTGGGTTGATCCAAATCTGAAAGTGGATTGTTGAGGGTTGGTTTATATCCAAAAAATAAGTGTTCTTACTTGGATAGCAAGGGTCAGGGTTGTCTGACGTGTTATATCTTTGAAATCCTTTAGTGGATTGAATTCTCAAGTAGAAACTTGAGGAGTGGATATAGATGCAAGATTGGCACTGAACTACTATAAATCTCTTGTGTTTGTTGTGCTTGCATCTCTTTTCTTGTTCTTTGTGCTTTATACTTGATTACCTATTATTTGTGTTTGACTTCATTTTCATATCTAATCAATTCACTCCACTCAACACTTTAGCATATTACTTAATTGTACTAATCTCAAAAATTTTAAAAAGACCCAATTCACCCCCCTCTTGGGCTCTATATCTAGGTAACAAGTGGTATTAGAGCCCGGTACTCTAGTCCTTGCTTGATTTAACCATCAAGAGTCAAAGATCAATGGCAGCCCAATTTGGCACATCCCTAGCTGAGGGGCAATACACAAACCGACCTCCACTTTTCAATGGGTTAAACTACACCTATTGAAAAGCTCGGATATAAATTTTTATTCAAGCACTTGACTTTGATATGTAGAGTATCATAATAAATTGACCCCACACACTCACTAAATTGATTAATGGTTTATCTCTCTCTAAGTCGGAAAGTGAATGGGATAAATTTGATAAGAAAATGACTCAGCTCAACACAAAAGCTATGAATATCTTATATTGTGTTTTAGATATAAATGAATTTAACCATATTTCTCCTTGCAATTCAGCTAAAAAAATTTGGAATAGGTTAGAAATCACACATAAAGGCACAAAATAAGTTAAACAATCTAAAATCAATATGCTTGTGCACAACTATGAACTATTCAAAATAGAATCTGAAGAGTCAATAACTTAAATATTCATCCATTTCACTGACATTATAAATGGTTTGAAAAGTCTAGACAAATGTTATTCTAACAGTGATCTTGTGAGAAAAGTGCTCGGATCTTTACCAAGATCATGGGAGGCAAAGGTCACTGCAATCCAAGAAGCCCAAGATTTAAACACTCTATCTTTGGAGGAGCTACTTGGATCTCTCATGACCCATGAGCTGACCATGAAACAATATTTAGAGGAAGAGACCAAAAGAAAGAAGACTATCTCTCTCAAGTCAACAGCTCAAGAAGAAGAAGATATA
This sequence comes from Elaeis guineensis, assembly GCF_000442705.2. Lineage (NCBI taxonomy): Eukaryota > Viridiplantae > Streptophyta > Magnoliopsida > Arecales > Arecaceae > Elaeis > Elaeis guineensis. The sequence goes on from NC_026002.2 coordinate 40,303,879, forward strand.
GAAAAATCAAAGAACAGCGAAGGAGATGAGGACTTAGTCTGAATCATCAAAAAATTCAGATGTTTTATGAGGAGAAGGAGACAAGGGACCAAAAGAAGACCACCAGTTAAGGGAGAGTCAAGTAAAGAAAAAAAAAAGTAGTCCATCATCTATTATGAATACAAGAAGCTGGGCCACTTCAGATCGGACTGCTCCTAGCTCAAGAAAGGTCAAAAAAAGTTTAAAAAGAAAAAAGCTATGATGGCTACATAGAGCGATAGTGATGTCTCCACCACAGATAAAGAATCTCATGAAGAAGCCAACTTGTGCCTCATGGCATATAAAAATGAGATAACTTCTGAAACTCAAAATAAATTTTCATATGATGAACTGTAAGAAGCTTTTCATGAACTCTTGGATGATTTAAAAAAATTAGGAATAAAAAATAAAGATCTTAAATTAAGAAATCAAGTATTAGCTAAAGAAAAAGAAGTTGACAGCAAGAATAAAGAATTAAAAATAAAGAATCAATCTCTATTGAAAGAAAAAGATGAAATTTCTAACCTAAACAAAACCCTTGCAAAAGAAAATTAAAATCTAAAGGAAGAGGTAGCTAAGTTGAAACATATAGTTGATAGATTTACATTAAGTTCAAACAAACTTCAGATGATCATTGATAGTCAAAAAGCTATATATGATAAAGTCGGACTTGGCTATAATACTTTTAGAAAATAAAATTTTTGAAAAATATTTTTGTCAATGCATCCATAAGAAAATTATCAAATATTACTTGTTTTAAATGTGATAAAGTAGGGCATAAAGCTTATTCATATTTATCAAATAAATTTGATAATAGAAATATTAAGAAAATATAAATTTCAAAAGGAACCATTGTGACTAACCCCAAAGGATCCAAGTTAGCTTAGGTACTTAAGGTTAAACCTTGATTTTATGTGTGCAGGTGTGTCTTGCATCCCAAGCAACAAAACAGAAGTGGTATCTTGATAGTGGATGCTCAAGACACATGACTGGTGATGAATCTCAATTCATCACATCAGAAGCCAAGAATGGAGGGATGGTCACCTTTGGAGATAATGTTAAAGGGAAGATCATCGGTATTGGTAACATTGGTATCACTCTCTCCACTTGTATTAAAAATGTATTGCTTGTAGATGGTCTCAAGAATAATCTTTTAAGTATTAGTCAATTATGTGATAAAGATTATAAAGTAGTTTTTGAATCATCTATGTGCATTGTAACTAATCCCTCTGATGTTAGTACTAGATTCATTGGACATAGGCATGACAATGTATACATGGTTGATTTGGATAATCTCTCCTTATAAAACATGCAATATCTTATGGCTATGAATGCAAAAATTAATGAGACTAATTGACTTTGGCACCATAGGCTTGTACATATTAGTATGCTTACACTTTCTAAAATTATTAAAAAAGATTTGATTTTTGATTTATCAAAAATTAATTTTGATAAAGATAAAATTTATGATGCATGTCAATTAGGTAAACAAACAAGAGTTTCTTTTAAATCTAAGAATATTGTTTTAACTTCTAAACCTTTAGAACTCTTACATATGGATTTATTTGATCCTACAACTAGTTTAGGAGGTAAAAGGTATGGGTTTATAATTATTGATGATTTTTCATGTTTCACTTGGGTTTTGTTTTTGGCATCTAAAGATGAAGCTTTTTCAATATTTTCTAAGTTTTGTCGAAAGATTTCAAATGAAAAAAGTTTATCAATTATTTCAATTCGTAGTGACCATGGCATTGAATTTGAAAATAAAGATTTAAAAAATTTTATGATGAAAAATGTATAGATCATAATTTTTCAACACCTAGAATACCATAATAAAATAAAATTATAGAGAGAAAAAATATAATCTTAGAAGAAATAGCCCGTACCATGCTATGTGAAAGCAAGCTCCCAAAGTATTTTTGGATAGAAGCAATCAACACAACATGTTACATCTTAAACTGTGCTTTAATAAGACCAATTTTAAAGAAAATATTTTATAAATTATGGAAAGGTAGAAAACCTAACATAGGTTATTTTCATATTTTTGGTTGTTTGTGCTTTGTTTTAAATAATGGCAAAGATAGTTTAGGTAAGTTTGATGCTAAATCTGATGAAGCTATCTTTCTTGGGTATTCCATTTCTAACAAAGCTTTTAGAATGTTTAATAAAAGAACTTTAGTAGGGGAGAAGTCAATTCATATAGTTTTTTATGAAGCTAATAATCTTTCATAAAAAAGAGAGAGGATGCTGATGATGCAGGTATCATAGAAGATGGAATGAAAGAGCTCACCATCAATGACTCAAATGAATGAAACAAGAAACAGTTAAAAAAAAATGAGGATAAAAGCATCAATAATCAAAATATTCAAAAATAATCTCAAGATACAAGTAATCTTCCAAAGGAGTGGAGTTATGTCCACAATCACCCCAAAGAATTAATCTTCGGTGATCCGGCACAAGGGATAAGAACTAGATCCTCTCTTAGAAATATATGTAATTATGTAGCTTTTGTTTCACACCTAGAACCTAAAACAATAGATGAAGCTGAAAAGATCATAATTGGATAATTGCCATGCAAGAAGAGCTAAATCAATTTGAAATAAATAATGTATAGATACTTGTTGCTAGACCTAAAAATCACCCCATAATAGGAACTGAATGGGTATATAGAAATAAATTAGATGAAGATGGAAATGTAATCAGAAATAAAGCAAAATTGATTGTTAAAAGATATAATCAACAAGAAAGAATAGATTTTGATGAAATATTTGCTTTTGTTGCTAGACTAGAAGCCATAAGAATGCTGCTTGCTTTTGCTTATTTTATGAAGTTTAAATTATTTCAAATGAATATTAAAAGTATTTTCTTAAATGGTTATATTGCTGAAGGAGTATATGTAGAGCAACCTCCAGATTTTGAAAATCATAATTTTTTAAGTCATGTATTCAAGTTAAACAAAGTATTATATGGTTTAAAACAAGCTTCTAGAGCTTGGTACGAAAGATTAAGTTCTTACTAGAAAATAATTTTTTTTTAAAAAAAATTGACACAACTCTATTTATAAAAAAAAATGAAAAAATTCTAGTCATACAGATATATATTGATGATATCATATTTGGGTCTACTAATGAAGATTTGTGCCAAGAATTTGTCAAGCTCATGCAGGGAGAGTTCAAGATGAGCATGATGGGAGAACTCACTTTCTTCCTCGAACTCCAGATTAAACAAATGGAGGAAGGGATCTCTATCACCCAAAGTAAGTACGTAAGAGAACTATTAAAGAAATTTAGAATGGAGAGCTCAAAAATTGTAAGTACACCTATAATTCCTTCCTGCAAATTAGATAAAGATGAACATGATAAGAATATTGATTCAAAGCTTTATAGAGCTATGATAGGCTCTTTGCTATATCTCACTACTAGTAGACCTGATATAATATTCAGTATATGTATATATACTTGATATCTGTCAAATCCTATGGAATCTCACTTAAATGTTGTTAAAAAAATTTTTAAATACTTAAAAGGAGCATAAAATCTAAGACTTTGGTTCTCAAAATAATTTTCAATAGACTTAATAGGTTACTCAGATGCAGACTTTGCTGGATGTAGACTAGATAGAAAAAGTACTAGTGAAACTTGTCAATTTTTAGGAGAGAACTTAATCTCTTGATTCAGCAAGAAGTAAAATTCAGTAGTTTTGTCCACGGTCGAGGCCGAAGATATTACAGTCGAAAGTTGCTGTGCTCAAATCCTATGGATTAAGCAATAACTTATAGACTTTGGTATTGAACTTAAAAATATCCCCATAGGATGTGATAATACTAGTGCCATTAATTTAACCAAAAATTCAATCCAACACTCTAGATCAAAATACATTGAAATTAGACATCATTTCATAAGAGAACATATTCAAAATAATGATATAACACTTGAATACATAAATACTGAAAAGCAATTAGCTAATATTTTCACCAAAGTTCTAAATGAAAATAAATTTTGTAAAATTAGGAGAGAATTGGGCATCTTAGATTCTTTTACTTGAATTTCAATCATAATTTCACTCTCAAAATCTATCCAAAATCTCTTGACTTCATTATCTTAATTTTAGGAGGCATCTATCTTTTTTTTAAAATTTTTTCAAGATAATTAAAAAATCATCAATTCTATTCAGATACCATCTCAATTTTTTTTTCATTGAAATGTTTTATAAAAAAATATACCAAAATTTATCTGGACTCCTCATGATCATCTCAAGTCGATATGATCCTTTTTAAATTTTTTCTCCTCAATTGTTCTCTATTTTTAATTTTTTTTTCATCATCTGATAGTTACCCTGGATGAGGCGTCCCATGGGACGTCCCAATTAAACGGGTATGTGATTCTTTTTTTTGAGCCGACCCATTTTCTCTCTCTTTTAAAGCTTATTTGGGGTGACTCAAAGCCCATATCCCTTCCTCTTCCTCTTCCTCTTGTCTCAAAAGGCTCCTCTCCTAGCTCTCCACCGACCTCAAATCCACCCAAAATCTTAGATCTCCATCTCAAATCCTAGGGCAAACTCTCTCTCTCGACATACCCTCTTGTTCTCCATCAAATCTCAAGTCCTAACTTGCAAAATATGTGACAATCACCCCTAAACCCTCTTCTCCTCATTTTCATCCATCCTTCACCCTTCTCTATTCTCTTGATTGGTTCTCCTACTCTCTTTGGGACAATGGTCCTCAAGATGCAGTTGCCATAGAGAAGGATGTCAGTGAGGTCCTTAGAGGCTGAGGAATGAAGGAAGATATGATTTGAGGATTGGTTGAGACATCTTTTTGATGCACCATATAGTCTCTGAAACTCTCCTAAATCTGTCATTTTTGATGATCGATGCAATGAGGGAAGCCTTGAATAGATCTAAGGCTCTCTTGCCCTATGGTATGGCTCTTACTATGATTTTTAGGGAGTCAGGAGTGAGTTTTGAGGGAGAGATTATTTGTAGATTGTCAAACACGGACACCTACAACGACCACTCCCTTCGATGCATGGGGTTTATTAGAGTAGATGGCTGTTGGGCCAAGGGCCGTGCAGCTGCAGCCAAGGAGGAGGATGATGAGGAAGTGGAGTATGCTGAGGGAGAGGGTCCCTTATCTGTGCTCAGGCAGAGCCTTGATGATCACCTTATTTTGGAGCCTGAGACAGGATCTTCAGTCAGTGTTCCTCTATCTTCGAGCTGTACCATACCATCTTTTAGTTTTGAGGGAGATCAGATGGGATTGTTGGCTAAGAGAGTGGCAGACATTCTATCTGTTTAGCATTAGCGATTCCAAGATTAGGTTCTTCAACAGTTTCACTAGTTTCAGTAGCAGATCCTCCAGCTGGTGCAGCAGCAGTATTGTCAGCCTTCGTCGAATTCTTTTTCTGGCTCTTTTTCATACTTTTCTGTTGTGCCACATATATTCTCATTGATGTAGCTTTTGTCTGACCTAAGCTCTAGACTGGAGGGTGTAGAGAGCTCCTTGCTCAGGTTCAGTGGTAGAATTTTTAATATTAAGAGGAAGATCAGACTGATTTTAGATTCTCTATCGGTAGGAGCGAGCACATCGACCACCTCTTCACCTCAGTTGGATGATTTAGCTCGAAAGATAGAGAGACTCCACAGCCAGCTTCATTCTTCACTTGTGCTAATTCGAGCAGATATCAGAGACTCCATGGACTTCATATCTTCTGATCTAGATGGGCTTCGAATTTCAGTGAGGGAGGTCTTGTCCCAGCTTGATGCTATTAGGACTCAGCTTCAGTCCGAGCCCTATACATCTAGTGAGCCAGCCTTTGTCTAGCCCATTATATTCCATTCTCTGACATCTTTCTCTCGGACCAGACCCTTTGATCGAGGATGAGGCTGATTATATTTCACTTATCTTGATCTTGAACTCGATGCCCATTCTCACTGATCTGATCATTTTGTACTAGACTTTTTAGGTTACTCTATTATTGTACTTTATTTTAGTAGTTGAATGTATGAGATCCTTATACTCATGGATATATATTATGACTATTGTAACCTCTCTTTTTATTGTAATTAATGAATGAGGTTATTATCATTTTATATGGTTCATTTCTTTTTCTTAAATGAATGAATGACTGTACACAATTACTTTGATACCTGACATACAACTATGAAAAATCTTACTCCCTTCAGTCCATTTTTTTTGATGATGTCAAAAAGGGGGAGAGTAGTGTATTGTCTATCTGAACTTTTTAAATTAAATGCTCTTTTAAATTTTTTACTCTGATATAGTATTTTGCACTGATACGCCATTGATACGTCCATTTTTTACTATGATACGTTTATCTTTACTTTCATTTTGATACTTTTTGAAAAATACTCTGATACATCTATTTTTCTTGAGTATTCTGATATCTTCATTTTTGCCTTGATACCAAGATGTCTTGATACATCTATTTTTGATTTTACAAAATGCTCTAATACCTTCTCTTTTACTTCTTGCTCTGATGTTTTCATCTTTACCTTGATATCAAAATAAGAAAAAGAGGAAGAAAGATTCCTTTCATACATATTGCTCTAATACTAAAAATAAGGAAGAGAAGAAGAAATTTCTTCTATGAACCATCTTTGCTCCAATAAGAAATATTTTACAACTTGACCACCTTTTATATAAAAAAGAGAGAGATCTCTTTCAAAATTATCAAAATGATTATTTTTATCTGTTTCATATAAGAAATGGAAGGATTTTGCTAATTAAAAATAATCTTCAGAAAAACTCTGATACCCTCTCAAATGAGTTTCAGCAAAATGAATTAAAACATTAAAATTATTGAAAATATATATCTCATATTTTTTCATGCTTAATCTTTGGCATATTTCTATAAGTGCTTCACAAATCCAAATTCTTTGAGCTTTATGAACTTATTTTGTAAACATTCAAATATTTTATCATCTTCAAAAAGGAAGAGATTGTTGCTCCAAGAATTGATTTTGATGATCGCAAACTATTTAAGGAGACTACTAATGAGTTTCTTATCTTTGAAGAATACTTTTGTGATATTTTAGGTAGTCCAAAAGATTGGATTTAAAAAGCCTCATCAAGTATGCCAAAAATAAAATTTCTGCAAGTTGGAGAAATTTTTGAAGCCTCTTGAGAGTGTTGAATTGATTTGAAGCCACTAGAGAGCATTTGAAAGTGTTTTGATGCATTTCAGACCTTAAATGCATGAAAAATTGGGTTGGCACAAAATGGGATGACCCATCTAGGTCATCCCCTTTCATTGGATAGCTGGCACGTACTGTTTTGGCTTGTGGCACGCAGTGGGACGATCCATGTGGGATGATCCATGTAGTGGGACGATCCATGTGGGATGAATCTTGAGACCCAGATATCAAAATAGAAAGCTCATTTTTTGTCTGACCAATTGGGGCATCCCATGGGACATCCCATTGCTAATGGGGCACCCCATGGGATGTCCCATTCTGGGCAAACTTTATAATGGCTAGTTTTCAACCCATTTTTGATGTATTTAATACACATTAAACACTCTCCAATGGTTTTAAATTGACACTAAGACATTCTCAAGTGCAAATGGTGATTATAAATACCCTTTTGAAATAAAAAATCATAAGTTTGCAAGTATTCAAAGCTCACATCTAAGAAAAATTCAAAAATTCCTAAAAGAGAGGAAAAAAAATATTCAATCAACTCACCAACCACTCTCCAGCTGCAATCAAGTATGCAATTCATTGAGAGTATTCAGCAAAAGCTTCTTCTCCTTAGTATTGTATTTCTATTACATTTATTGTATTCATTTAAGGGGATATTGTACTGAATTTTTTGTATCCTATTTTTTTCACATTGTACTTTGGATTTTGAGTTTTGAAAGATCCCAAAACTCGATTGAATTGATCCAAACCTAAAATTAGATTGTTGAGAGTTGGCTTGTACCCAAAAAATAAATGTTCTTACTTGGATAGCAAGGGTCAGGGTTGTCCGACGTGTTGTATCTTTGAAATCTTTTAGTGGATTGAATTCTCAAGTAGAGATTTGGAGAGTAGATGTAGGTGCAAGGTTGGCATCGAACCACTATAAATCTCTTGTGTTTGTTGTGCTTACATCTCTTTTCTAACTCTTTATGTTTTATACTTGATTACCTATTATTTGTGTTTGACTTCATTTTCATATTTAATCAATTCACTCTACTCAACACTTTAGCATATTACTTGATTACACTAATCTCAAAAATTTTAAAAAGACCCAATTCATCTCCCCTCTTGGGATCTATATCTGGGCAACACTCTATCTCACCTTGCTTAATGGAGAAGAGACTGTCTGATGTCTGTGATACTTTTTAGCTAGCACTGAAATGGACCACGAAAGAATGCTCGAGCTACTCGAAGGAGTCAATGCTCTCCGATCGAAGTCCAGAATACCAAGCTCGAGCTGCTTTCTGAATAGTCATCGAAAAGTCGATGCATAAGAGGGCATTGGTTGCCCCCTAGATCATCATAAGAGCCTTATAGCTCTCTGAACAGTCGATTGGATCGGTGGAGCCATCGTATGGCTCTATCTGTGGCATCTTGAATCGAGACAGAATAAGTTCATCTAGGATATGCTGAGAGAGAGGTTGGGCAGCATGAAAGTCATAATCATTGGAGAACTTTCGATCTTTTACCTAAAGGCAGGCAAGTTGGCGGTCGATCTCCTTAAACTTGCGCTCGTAGTCATCGAGCTACTGTTGTCAGGATAATTTGGGGGTAGAGTCCCTCGAAGAATTTGAGGATGGAGAAGCAGAAGGTGTACACGGCCTTTTCTCCTTGTTGATACTATGTACATGAAAAAGAGAGGGAGAATGCGATGAAGGATGGGTGGCACGATGGGAATGCCGAGCACGTGGTTGTCCGTCTCGATGAGAGTGTCGAGACGATCGCTGCTCTAGAGATAAGGAGGGTGAACGTATTAGATGTATGTCCTAGAAGTCAACATGACTGACATATTGTAATAATTCTAAGATATAATTTTGTACTTAATATATTGATATGATCAATAAAAGGATAAAATTTTTTCATTCAAGTGTGATGTGTCCTTGAATCATTCATGAAATTAGTTTTGATATATACACTTATAGTGTTGAGAATTAGAGACATATATTTAATTTTTAAATACTCTCGATCATAGGATCATCATGAGGATCATAATAGATCCGAATAGATTGGCTCATAAATTGCTTCCTTTGGGATAGATGAGTCTCTGGTCTATTGTGTGAAAATATAGGATGATAAGTGCGGGTAGTTGTTAGAGAATAACTAGTACTGAGCATGACCATATGAGAGATCACTTAAATTTTTATTCAATCATCAGTGATTGTCTCGATACTGTAGTTATATGATTGATCATTTAACTTGAGATGGTACTGCTACTCAGAGTGAGGCTGCTGAAGCTTGACTGATACATAAACATGAGTCTCGATGAGTCTTTGTAGTGAATGTTGGCGATAGTTGGTCCACTTTAGGAGTGGAGTACGCATCAAGACAGGATCTATCGACTTTGATAGAGAAGAGTAGTCCTATGAGATTTGAAAGGCTAAGTCCAAGAATATATGATCATAGTAGTGTGATTGATAGATAAGAGTTTCTATAGAAGTCATAACTGGACTTGAGCTAATCGAATCTATTATGTGACTGATGTTGAGGATTGATGATTTATTCATGACCTGTTATCTAGTCGAAATTCATAATAGAGGGACTGAATCACACCTTAACTACACCTAGAGGTTCATTTCAGTTCTACTGGGTTGCCACTACATACTGCTAGGTGTCACCGATGGATTGTGAGAGCTTACTAGCATTGCTCTGGATCGACAATCTTTGTTGAGTTAGAGTAGAATTATTCTGATCCATTGAAAAGAGTTTCAATGATACAATGATAGAGATCATTGTATATCTCACTATCAGATAGAATTGAACCTATAAGGTCACACAATAAAGGGGTTAGATCTGGAATAAGTAATTGAGCTTATGAAGTATCAACTGGGTTTAGAGAAATCTATTGGGTTCATGATAACCTTGCTAGCACATGGTTGGAACCAATTCCTATTTTTGTTGGGATTACTTATTTAATAAGATAATTCTAACTTAATTATCTGCTAATAATCTATATGAATAAAATTTATGAGACTCCAATTATTGTGTGTCTAAGATTATGGATCATATTAATTAAGGATGCAAGTCCCTAATTAATTCTCTTAACAGTTATTTTTTAGGCGCCACCTTGATTTGATCAAGTTGGGTGTGTCCATTGATTAGAGGACTTTTAGTTTTCTTATGGGGCATCTCTTGGGTGTATTTTTGGATGTCTAATTATGGGTGCAAAGGCTGTAATTGTTGGTGCCTAAAGGATCTTCTAAAGTAAGTTAGATAACTTAAGTTAATAGAAAACCCAATGTAAGTAGGACTTGTATTATGTGATTGAATAGGATTCAATCCTTGTGCCTATTTAAAGGGACCTCCCTTAAGATCCCTAGAGCATCCAAACCAGCAGCCCCTCATGCCCAAAGGCTCTCCCCACGCCCTCTCTTCCTCTCCCTTTCTCTTCTCTTGGGCATTCTACATGCCCATCTCTTGGGACGTGAGTCTCAAGGAGTTCCATGCCCAAGGTGTTGGACATCCCATAATTTGTTGGTTCTGATGTTTTGTAGCAGTACAAAGTAAGAAAAAACTTTAGAAAAGAGGAGAACAAAAAAATCAAGGAGAAAGATCAAGCGTTGATCGCGATCCAGATTTCGTTCAGATTCAGCAAGCTAAATTTTGGAAGAACCAAAATTCAGATTAAAGATGGCTATTCCAGGCTGATCTCGAGTAGATACTCATAGAGATCAGATACTTGTGCAGCTAAGAGAGAACCTCTTCTCTTTCAGATCTTGATTCGAAGAAAAAGATTGTGAAACAGGTATGTGATTTGATCACAATCTGAATTTCAGCATATATCAATTTCAGCATATGAGATAGATCCATGTGATTTTATATTTTCATGCATGCATAATTTAGATTAAAAATATTATAATCTTATTCTCCACTGTGATATTTAGAAAATAAAATTTTTGAAACACATATGCATGCACCGAACTCTGAATCTAATAATGGTATCAGAGCCATGGGTTTTTATATGCTGAATTTTGATATAGATGTTTTTGAAAAGATTTTAAAATCAGATTTTTTCTTGATACATGAGATATAAAGATGGATCTTCTAATCTAAAATTTGATTTTGGATCTAATTATAAAATATATAGATGATATATAATCACATGCATAGATCTAAATTTTGATCTAGAAAGAGTTCTAGTTCATGTTCATGTGATGCATAGATGTATGTATAAAATCTAAAATTTTTATATGATTTGAATTTTGATTCATATATGTGATATATAATTATATATTTAGATTATAAATTTACTTTTAATCTCATCTATGATTAGTATATGAGATATATGATATCATGCTAAGATCTGAAATTTTGTTTAGATCTGATTTTACATGCATATATTTGATATATGTTTGTATGCTAAAATCTGAAAATTATTTTTATATTTTAAAATTTACTTTCATGCAATAAATTTAAATCTGAAATATGATTTTAGAATTTAAAATTTGTATTTGTGCATGAGGGTTTTGGTCATGAAAAAAATCATAAATTAGGTTATATAATAGGATTGCATTTAAGGTTTTTGATTTGAGTCATATGGGTCTAACTCGATTAAGTAATTAATCAAACCAAGTTAAATATTGATAAGGATCAGATCAATTAAGTTAATGATCATACAATTGTTGTTGATCAAATCATTTGAATTCTATATATAGAATCGATTAACCTAAGGATCTAATTTGGCTCGCTGGTTTGAGTCTGATTCGCTAGAGCTAATCAATTCTGATCAATCGACCTATTGATGTCTAAGGTAACTTAATGAGACATGATTATTTATTGGTTCTGTTAGCCGATCTGGCCAATTTATTGATATCTTAGGAAGGCAACGAGGGGATCCTCACCGATCTCCACTTACCTGATCAATTTAGAAGATTGGATCTTGAATTAGATTACTTAGCAATCTGATTTAGCCCATGCCAGTTAGATTGGTCATATGATGATTGATTAGATGAGACCTAAACCTAAACATCTTCACAAATATTAAGTCTATAGATCTTCCACCGTTGTAGATGTGCGGGCGTGCTATCGACATTGATTGTTCTCAACTAGTCACAGTGATTCAGTTGCATCGGAACATGCAGCCACTCTATTAGCAAAGAGTTACTCTAGGGTAAGGATGGGGTTGGGCCCAATAACTGTTAGGTGAGAGACCTAATGACGGCCTTGCACCTGCTTGTGAACAGTGGATCGGGCATAACTAAGATGTGTGGGCAATAACTGTTAGGTGAGCCCACATGATTTAGAGATCAAGTCGCTGCAACATGCTTAATGAAGCATTTGGATAAAAAATTGCCTACGCATCGGTGTGCATGTTACCAATAACTATTAGGTGAAGTACATGTCATTGGTGGGACCGTAGCACCCATTAAGAATCTTTTGTCACGTGAGGATTTTTATTTTATTTTCAAGGAGTGGAGGGATCCGATAAATTAGTGAGAGTCATTGTTTGCATCTTAAAGTCTCTAAAAGTAAATATAAATATTAAGTACAAAAGTCTAACTTGAATCTCTACTTTCGCAGTTAAACCATAATGTCAGCCTCAAACCCTCTAGCTCGCATCCTTGAAACCAATCGTTTGACTAGTACCAATTATAAAGACAGGCTCAAAAATCTTAGGATTATCCTGACCTCAGAAAAGTTAAGCCATATTCTCGACTGGCATCCTGTAGTGCTGCCAAACTATCCTACTGCTGAGTAAAGAGCTGCTTTCGAGAAGTGGATGGATGAAGATAGTCGGATCAAGTGTTATGTGTTAGCATTTATGTCAAACGAGTTGCAAAGCCAACACGAGCATATGCCTACTCTCCGGGCCATGATCACACACATACAAGAGTTGTATGGTGAGCAGAGCTATACTGCGTACTTCGAAGTATCCAAAAAATTTTTCAATCTGAAGATGCACGAAGGGCAGTCTATCCATGAGCACTGTATGATAATGATCAGGGATATTGAGGAGCTTGAGAAGCTCAGGCTAGAAATGCAAAAGGAATTACAGATGGATCTGATCCTTCCATTTCTGACCAATTCATATAGTCAATTCATTATAAATTTTTATATGAACAAATTTGATTGCACTATTCCCAAACTTGTCAACATATTGGTCATCACGGAGGGTACCTTGAAGAGTTCAAGAGGCACTGCTCTCGCTGTGGAGTGGACTTCTTCTTTCAAGAGAAATTCTACTGGAAGAAAGAAGATTAAATCCACGAAGAAGCAAAAGAAAGAGAGCAAGCCAAAGAAAAATGGTCCAAAGGCGGTTGAGGCAAAGGGAAAGTATTTCTACTATCATGCTAAAAGCCACTAGAAGAGGAACTGTCCTAAGTACCTGAAGAGCCTAAAGATCAAAAAGGATGATAAACCTTCTGAAGGTATGCTCGTAATTGAATCTAACCTTATGATTTCTTCTACTTCTAGTTGGGTATTGGACTCTAGCTCGAGTGCTCATATATATACCTCAATGCAGATCTGATAGAAAGTAGAAGGTTGAGAAAAGGTGACATGATCCTTCGGATCGATAATGGAGCAAAGATTGCCATAGAGATCATTGGCACTTATCCTCTTCGATTACCATCTGGTGTTAGATTAGATTTAAAAGACTGTTATTATGTTTCTATAGCTAATCAAAATTTAATTTTCATGTTTGTGCTAGCACAAAAAAGTTTTGAAATTTATTTCAATAAAAATTTTTATTCTATTTATTTATAAAATAAATTGATTGCACGAGATCTTTTAATTGACAGTCTTTACCACTTACATGTTGATGCGAATGTGAATCTAAACGAGCAAATAGTAAGTGCCGTAGATCAAAAGAGACATAAAGATGGAATAAACCAGAAGTACTTGTGGCACCATAGACTAGACCATATTGAAGAGGAGAGGATAAACATACTAGAGAAGGATGGAATCTTTGGCTCTCTTAACCCAGAGCCACATCCAGCTTGCGAATCCTGCCTTCGAGCAAAGATGGCCAAGTTGCCCTTTGTAGGATATGGAGAAAGGGCCACAGAGCTACTTATCCTAGTACACACCGATGTGTGTGCATCATTTGATGTACAGGCCAGAGACAGTTATACCTACTTCATTATCTTTATCGATGATCTGTCTAGGTATGGATATGTGTATCTCATGAAACACAAGTCTAAGACCTTTGAAAAGTTCAAAGAATTTAGGCATGAAGTAAAAAAGCAGACAGGTAAACCCATTAAGGTTCTTCGATCTGATCGAGGAGGTGAATATCTTAGTCAAAAATTTCTGAGATACCTTAAGAACAATGGTATAGTCTCTCAGTGGACCCTTCTTGAAATGTCTCAGCTCAACGGGATATCCTAAAGGAGGACAGGACTCTATTGGATATGATCCGATCCATGATGAGCTTCACTGATCTATCCTTATTTCTTTAGGGACATATCTTGTTAACTGTTATTCACTTGTTGAATAAGGTTTCATCAAAGTCCGTTCCTACCACACCATATGAGATATGGTTCGATAAGAAGCTGAGTCTGAATTATCTCAAGACTTGGGATGTCCAACCTATGTCAAGAGACAGATGACGGATAAGTTAGAAGATAGATCTATTATAGCTCACTTCATAGGGTATCCAAAAAAATTCATGGGATACTACTTCTACTTTCCATAAGATTATAATGTGATTGTGAGTCGAAACATCGTATTCTTAGAAAAGCAGTTTATCCAGGATGGTGGTAGTAGAAGGTTAGTGGAGCTCAAAGAGAAAGTCTCTAAAGAACCTAGAGCTATAGATCCTCAGGAACCCATAGTCCATGAGCCACTAGTTAATGTTCCTTTACCACCTCGTAGATCTAGTAGGATCTTCTGACCTCCTGAAAGGTACATGGGTATGTTTACGGAGGAAGTAAATAAAATATTTTTTATGAAAGATAAGGGTCATACTGATGATCCTAATACCTTTGACGAGATGATGTCTGACATTGATTCTGAGAAATAGTTAGATATTATGAAGTCAGAAATTGACTCGATGCACTTGAACTAAGTCTGGACTTTAGTGAATCCACCTGAGAGTATTGTACCCATTGGGTGTAAATGGATTTACAAAAAAAAGATAGATGTCGATGGTAAGGTAGAGACCTATAAAGCTAGACTTGTGGCTAAAAGTTATAGTCAGCGCGAGGGCATTGACTATCAAAAAGTTTTCTCATCTGTATCCATGTTGAAATCTATCTGCACTTTACTTGCTGTTGCAGCTTACTATGATTATGAAATCTGACAAATGGATGTGAAAACTACTTTCCTGAATGGATAATTTGAGGAAGATATCTATATGGAGCAGTCTATGGATTTCACATCCGATAATAGTGATCACAGAGTCTGCAAGCTGCAAAGATCTATATATGGATTAAAGCAAGCTTCTCGGAGTTGGAACCATCATTTTAATGAGACAATCAAATCGTTTGATTTCTTCAAAAATAAAAAAAGAACCTTGTGTATACAAGAGGGTCAGTGGGAGTGCGATCACCTTCCTCGTATTGTACGTGGATGATATTCTCCTTATTGAGAATGACATTCCCATGCTGATCATGATCAAAAGATGGTTGTCCAAGAAATTCTTCATGAAAAAACTAGGGGAAGCATTCTATATTCTCAGAATAAAGGTCTATAGGGATAGACCTAAACGGATATTTGGCTTATCACAAAAGCTGTACATAGAGAAGGTGCTGAAGAGGTTCAGCATGAAAAATTTTAAGAGAGGTTTCTTACCTCTTAGGCATGGTATTAGTCTCTCCATGATGATGTGTCCAACCACATCTGAGAAGGTACAGTGCATGAGTAAGATTTCTTACACCTCGATGATAGGGAGTCTGATGTACATCATGCTATGTACTCGACCTGATATTGTTCTTACTGTGAGTATCACGAGCAGGTATCAGTCGAATCGAAGCGAGGAGCACTGGATAGCTGTGAAGAACATCCTTAAGTACTTGAGAAGGACTAAAGATTCGTTCTTTATCTTTGGAGGAGATTTTGAGTTGCGAGTCGAGGACTATACTGGTTCAGACTTCATATTAGATCTTGATGATAGAAAGTCTATGTCAGAGTATATGTTCGTTTGCAACGGTGGTGCAGTTAGCTGGAAGAGTTTCAAGCAACCCATCATAGTAGATTCGACAACAGAGGCTGAGTATGCTATAGATGTGTAGGATGAATTTTGGTTCAATGTTAGTTGTAGAACTGAATGTCATGCTATGACACAGTACAATAAAGATAATGTCACTATAGCCTTTGCTAAGGAGCCAAAGGTCTCACCAGAAGTTCAAGTATATAGAGCAGCGATATACGTGACTACCTCATGTCGAGATGCGAAGAGTAGACTCTGCAGACAACGTGGCAAACCCGCTGACTAAGCAGTTAAGCCAACTGAAAATGGAAGTCCATCTTGAGAAGATGGGACTTAGATTTGTGGCCAATTGGCTTTAGTCCAAGTGGGAGATTATAAGATGTATATCCTAGAAGCCAATATGACTGACATATTATAATAATTCTAGGATATAATTTTATACTTAATATATTGATATAATCAATAAAAGGATAATTATTTTTTCATTCAAGTGTGATGTGTCCTTGAATCGTTTATGAAATTAGTTTCGATGCATATTCTCAAAGTATTGAGAATTAGAGATATGTATTTAATGTCTAAATGCTCCTGATTATAAGATCATCATGAGGATGGTGATAGATCCGGATAAACTGACACACAAATCATTTCTTTTGAGATAGATGAGTCTTTGGTCTACTGTGTGGAGACACAGTATGATAAGTTCGAATAGTTGTTAGAGAACAACTAGTATTGAGCATGACCATACGAGAGATCACTTAGATTTCTATTCAATTGTCAGTAATTATCTCGATGCTGTAGTTGTATGACTGGTCCTTTGACTTGAGATGGTACTGCTACTCACAGTGAGGCTGCTGAAGTTTGACTGACACATAAACATAGGTCGCGATGAGCCCTTATAGTGGATGTTGGTGACAGTTGGTCAATTATAGGAGTGAGGTGCGTCTCAAGACAGGATCTATCGATCTTGATAGAGAGGAGTAGTCCTATGAGATTTGAAAGACTAAGTCTAAGAATCTATGGTCATAGTAGTGTAATTGATGGAAAAGAGTTTTCATAGAAGTCACAACTGGACTTGAGCTAATCGAATCTATCATATGACTGATGTTGAGGTTTGACGATTTATCCATGACCTGCCATCTAATCGAGACTCATGATAGAGAGACTGAATGACATGTTAACTATACCTAGAGGTCTATTTCAGTTCTACTAGATTGCCACCACATCTGCTAGGTGTTACTGGTGGATTGTGAGAGCTCACTAAGATTATTCTGGATCGACAATCTTTGTTGAGTTAGAGTAAAATTATTCCAATCTATTGAAAAGAGTTTCAATGATATAATGATAGAGATTATTGTATATCTCACTATCAGATAAAATTAAACCTATGGGATCAGATAAGAAAAGAATTAAGCCTGAAATAAGTAATTGAGCTTATGAAGTATCAATTGAATTTAGAGAAACCCATTGGGTTCATGATAATCTTATGAGCATATGGTTGGATCCATTCCTCTTTCTGTTGGGATTACTTATTTGATAAAATAATTTTAACTTAATTATCTACTAATAACCTACATGAATAAGATTCATGAGACTCTAATTGTTGGGTGTCTAAAGTTATAGATCGTATTAATTAAAGGTGCAAATCCCTAATTAATTCTCTTGATAGTTATTTTTTGGATGCCACCTTGATTTGATCAAGTTGGGTGTGTCTATTGATTAGAGGACTTTTAGTTTTCTTATGGGGCATCTCTTGGGTGTATTTTGGAGTACCTAATTATGGGTGTAAGGGCTCCAATTGTTGGCGCCTAAAGGGTCTCCTAAAGTAAGTTAGATAACTTAAGTTAATAGGAAACCCAATACAAGTAGGACTTGTATTATGTGATTGAATAGGATTCAATTTTTGTGTCTATTTAAAGAAACCTCCCCTAAAGTCCCTAGAGCATCCGATCTAATAGCCCCTCATGCCCAAAGGCTCTCCCCATGCCCTCTCTTCCGCTCCCTTTCTCTTCTCTTGGGTGTTCACAAGTCCATTCTTTGGGATGTGAGTCACAAGGAGTTCCATACCCAAGGTGTTGGGCATCCCATAATTTGCTGGTTGCTAGTATTTTTTAGTAGCATAAAGTAAGCAGAAACTCTAGAAAAGAGGAGAAGAAGAAGATCAAAGAGAAAGATCAAGCGTTGATCGCGATCCAAGCTTCATTCAGATTCAGCAAACTAAATTTTGGGAGAACCAAAATTTAGATTAAAGAGGACTGTTTCAGGCTGATCCCATGTAGATACTCATAGAGGCTGGATGCTTGTGTGGCTAAGAGAGAACTTCTTTTCTTTCAGATCCAGATTCGAAGATAAAGATTACGAAACAGATATGTGTTTGATCACAATCTGAATTTCAGCATATATCAATTTCAGTATATGAGATAGATCCATGTGGTTTTATATTTTCATGCATGCATAATTTAGATTAAAAGTATTTTAATCTTATTCTCTACTGTGGTATTTAGAAAATAAAATTTTTGAAACACATATGCATGCACCAAACCCCAAATCCAATAGAACACCGTGGAAGACGACGACAGTGCTTAGATGGCACCAAATGAGCCACCGACTCCTCCACTGGCAGCTGCTGCTGCTGTTGTATTTGTTGCTGTTGGAGGCTGTGGATCGCCTCCATTAATACCTTCATTTACCGTATTAAGACAACAATTTACGTATCCATAGTGACTATAGGATGCAAAAAGTTGGGCTCTGCCAATGAAAGTGGGGGAGAAATATCTTTCCGACGGAAAGATTACCTCGCAGATCCTATTGAATGTTGAGCTTTGATTTTTACCATGATTGCTCGTGTCCCCCCTACTTGGCATGTCAATCTGTTGCAGTCATCCCTTACTGCATCTATCACCGGTGAAGAGCACCTACAAAATAAAATCCACACTGACTAAAATTATGTCCGACAGAGATCCTCCGATGCTTAAGTTAGTAGAGAGTGATGAACAGCAGATAAAAATTTTAAATGACAGAGTATCAGCTCAGAATTGCCTTATCAATGCTGTTCATTTACCTTTCTTTTATAGGTGATTCAGATGTAACTGTCGATCATGTGATCCCACCTTTTATGGTACTAAAGAATAATTACCCCAATTATCGAACCGTAATCATGGAGTTAATGGGCTGTTTATGCCCACTAATGATCATGACATATAGTTGATAACCGTTTATAATGGTTAGACATATGGATTCCGTACATTCTGGTATTATATGATTATGGGATAGGTGGTTATTTCTGCCACTGATTATGTTCTGGCCATTATGCGCTTTCTACACTGACAGTTTCAGATTATTGACTATATATCGATAATAATAGTATGTCGGTAGTCATGAAGATCTGAATGAGCATCGATCGATAATTTTGATATACCGATGGTCATCGATCAGATATTAATCAAGTTGTCATAGTTGTTCATCGATGGCTAAGAATAGTCGATTGTCGATCGATCAACTAATTTTTATTGGCATATTGTATTTATGAGGCTGATTTAGAGTCAGAATCGAAGGTCGGTTGAATTATCTCAATATTTTTATTTTAGAGAAAACTCTACTGAAATTTTTAATGGAAAATTTTCAATACAGAGTTATTTTTTTTTGATAAATTAGAAATTCATCTTTGAATGTATGTTCAGAGATGGTAGTTAAATTACTTTGAGCCATAAATTTTTGTTCAAGAGTCGATCTTGATCGAGATCAATTTTTGGATGTCTCGTATTTAAATTTTTTGAAAAAATAATAATCTTATTATTGTTAATAGTTGATATTTTGTTTCATTATATGGTACTCAGTAGTTATCTGTCAACTTTTCTTCGGATATATAGTGGATAGGGTGCGTAGGCACTATATTTACATCGTATACTTAGAGAATCATGAAAAGATGCTGTCAAAATTTTTACAATAATAAAATAAAATATCAACTAATAACAATAATAAGATTATTACTTTTCTGAAAGAGATAGGGCTACATCTGTTAGTAATGATTTGAAATAGATAAGATCATATATTTTTGTTTCATTAAATTAGTGGAAAGAGATTTTTTGTGTGACTGTTCAGTCTGTGTTCTTTAATATGTACTGTTTTGTATAAAATAATCTGTGTCTGGATCTGGATCGAGATTTGGTTCCCAATTCAGGTCAGGATCTGGGTCGGGATCCGATTCGGATGAATACTAATGAAAATTTTTTTATTATTAATAATTTTTATATTTATTATTAGATGGATATCAATAAAAATTGGATGAATGTTAGAAATATATTTTTGTCTGAATATAAAAAATATGTTCGAGATTTTATTGAGTTTGCACGATATAAGACTGACAGTGCTAGTCAGATAAAGTGTCCATGCAAGAAATGTGTCAATATAGTATATCGTCACATAATACTTGTTGAGGAGCATCTGCTATGTTATGGTATGAATAAGAAGTATACTTGCTGGATATGACATGGAGAAAGTAATCCGAATGAAGTTGTGCACGACGATGACGATACTGAAGATAATAGTGATGCTACTAAACCTATCGAAGATGGTGGTATAGGAGAACTAATGGATGATTTACATCAGGATGTTTGTTCAAATGTATACATAAGTACTAGTGCATTTGAAGGCAATTTTGATCATGAACACAATATCCGACTTGAGGTAGAAGGGACTTCTGAACAGTTTGCAAAGCTTGTAAGGGATGCACGAGAGCCACTTTATCCAAATTGTGCAAAGTTCTCCAAGTTAGAATTTTTGATGAAATTACTTCTTATTAAAATCATAAATCGATGGAGTCAGAAGCCATTTGACTAAAATTTGATATTGATTAATGCATCTCTTTTCGATGGAGAGAGACTTCTGAAATCATATTCTGAAGCAAAAATATATATGTGAGAATTAGGACTTGGCTATATTCCTATACATGCCTGCAAAATGACTATATATTATTTTATAAAGATAACGAATAGGTAACTGAATATCTGAAATGCAGTGAGCCTAGGTACAAAATCGATAACAGAAAAGAAAAGAAGATACCTCAAAAAATTTTGACATATTTTTCATTGATTCCAAGACTTCAAAGATTGTATATGTCCACAAAGATACCTGAAGAAATAAGATGGCATCATGAGCAGTGGATTCTGGAGGAGAACATACTGAGCCATCTAGCTGACTCTGTAGTGTGAAAAGACTTTAATGCAAAGCATCCGCACTTTGCAAGTGACCCGTGCAATATCCAGCTTGATCTAGTGATAGATGGATTTAATCTCTTTGGCAATTTGAGTACTTCCTACAGCATGTGGTCTATGATGCTAGTTGTATATAATGTGTTATCTTGAAAGTGTATGAAAGAATCATTTATTTTTATGTCACTATTGATTTCGAGTCTGAAAGTATCAGATAATAAAATTGATGTATATCTACGATCGTTAATCAATGATCTAAAGGAGCTATAAAAAAATAAAGTACAGACATATGATTCTATGAGTCGAAAGAATTTTAAGTTGCATGCTTCAATTTTATGGACCATAAATAATTTTTTTGCATATGAAAACTTATCTGAGTGGAGTACCAAAGAATATCTGGTATGTCCAATATGCAACAAGGATACATCCTCCTTACATTTAAAGCATAGATGAAAAATATGTTTCATGGGTCATCGGCAGTTTCTACCTAGTAATCACTCTTGGAGGACCCGTTACAATTAATACTTTGATGGTAAGTTCGACCGACGTCCCCACCTAAGGAGTTAAGTAGAGCAAAAATTTTAGAACAATTTGAAGTCATTGGAAATATCTAATTTGAAAAAATATTGGATACTCGCAAGCAGAAGCATATTGAAGTTGAGCTGAATTGGATGAAGCGAAGTATTTTTTTCAAACTACCGTATTGGAAGCAGCTACTGCTTCATCATAATTTAGATGTAATGCATATTGAGAAGAATATTTATGATAATATCATCGGTACAGTATTGAATATTTCAAAAAAAATAAAAGATAGTACAAAAGCTCATCTTGATTTGCAGAAAATAGAAATCCGACCGGAGTTACATTTAGTTCATCGAGATGATAGATTTTTTATGCCACCTGTATGTTATTCACTGTTTGATGAAGAAAAGAAGAGTTTCTATGGATGGTTCAAAACCATAAAATTTTTTAACACTTACGCTTCAAACGTATCGTGGTGTGTTGGCAACAATGACAGCAATATCTTTGGCATGAAAAGTCATGACTCTCATGTGATGATGCAATGCTTACTTTTTATGGTCATACGTGGCTATTTAGGTGGTGATGTTCAAACTGCATTGATTGAGTTGGGAGGATTCTTTCGAGAACTGTGTTGTCGAAAATTGAAGATTAACTTACTTAAGAAGTTTGAGAAGGATATCGTGCTCATTTTTTATAAGTTAGAAAAAAATTTTTCATCATTATTTTTTGATATTATGGTACACCTGACTATTCATCTTCCAAAAGTTTTTTTGGCCAGATCGGTACATTATCCATGGATGTATTCTATTGAAAGATAAAAAAATTGTATGTACTTTATCATATTAGTTATAAGATATAAATATATTTTTAAAATTTAAATTTATTTTTATTTATAGATTTTTGTGTACCCTAAAAAAGTATGTGCGTAATAAAGCACAATCTAAAGAGTCTATAGTGGAAGCATAAGTAGCAACGGAGTGTGTCATGTTCTGCTCGATGTATTTTGATGATATCAAAATAAGATTTAATTATACAGATCGTAATACAGACCATGAATGGGGTGACAATGAACTGACACTGTCTATGTTTAAACAAATGGTTCAATCCATTGGTAAAAGGATATATGAATTTATGGATGTGAATAAACTATCCAAGGCACATTTCTACGTTCTAAATAATTATGAAGAAATTGAAGATTTTATTGAGTAAGTACCATCTTAGCATATTGTTTAATATTCTAATCAATTTTTTTATGTCGATAGAAAATTAAAAATTATGACTTGTTACAGTGAGCACAAAAGTATACTATCTAGAGAGAATAATACGGATGCTGATGATCGATATAGGAAAAAATTTGCAAAATGATTTGAAGATCTTATAAGTTGCACTAGTAATGTATTATTTTTAATAATAATAGAAATAATTATTTGAACCAACATAATTTTTTATATTATGATGTAGATAAACTATAAGTATTTCAATAAAGAAGAGGGTATGATTGATGAGTTATATGATTGAGCATGTAGTCTCAATTGAAGGGTTCATCACTATGCATCTTGTATTATTGGAGGAATAAGATTTCACACAAGAGAACTTGAGATACAACGATGGACCCAGAATAGTGGGATTGCTACGATAAGATATGAAGGAGAAGAAGAGATTGAATTATGGTGTACTGATAGATATCATGGAACTGAAGTATGGATCCAGTAATTCTGTATTCTTATTTCAGTGTGAATGGTGGGATATTAGCAATAAAAAGATCGATATTCATATCAATCCATACTTTATCAGTGTATACTTTGTACGAACATGATACCAGAATGAGCCGTATATATTAGCAATTCAAACGAAATAAAGTACTATATTTGAAGGATCTAAAGTATCGAGCTAATTGGCATGTCGTATAAAAAATAATACCTAAAGGCATATATGACATACCAACCTGACTAAAAATGGATGAAACTTTAGATTTACATGAAGAGGAAACTTTTTAAGAGGAAGAACAAACATTAGCCAAGCTTCTTGTTGATGAAGAACTTGTAACATCTCCTTTGAATAGGACTGATCTGCCACCCAGTGAAGTTGAAGCTGATTTTATATTTAATCTTGATGAGTCAGAGGGCAACGATCAGTTCATAAATGATGATGAGATAAAAGATGATATATTAGTCGATTATTGTGACTCGAAGGAGGACCTACACATCGAGGAAGATACGAATATTGATGAGTAGATCTATATTCTTTGTTGAATATTTTTTTATAATAATGGTATGTGATATAATTCTATTCATTAGAATATAATTTATTTTTTATTATTATTATTATTTAATATTATATTTATTTATATATCAAAAATTATAGGTATGGTACCAAGAGACAGATGACGACGTTCGCATTCGCAGTCCATCCCTGAGGCTGAGGCACCTTCACCCATTTTCACTGTCACACTAGCAGAGTCACCAGAGGATCTTGCACTGGCAGATCCGAGTGAGACGGATCTGAGTGGCATTATTATACCTTTTATATAATAAAATTTATTTTTTTTATTCAGATAGCTATCATACTAATGATTTATTTATTATTATTTCAAGCCAGTCTCTATCGATGATGAGGTCAGGGTGAGATCCATCGAAGAATTTCACTCTAGAGCATTGAAGACATGAGCACCCGAGATAGCATCTCCATATTGAGATACTACCCAGCTACACCAGGCCCATTAGGAGATGGTGCGAGCTGTGGTAGACCGAGCTGGGCATCATATGCCGTAGCTATGCCACCGTGATATTTTTTGATTGGCGTCATGTTGTACGGGCTCAGAGAGAAGTTTTCTACACTCAATTACAGATAAAATAAATTATACTATGAATATTTAATTAGTATAATATTCTTTTAATATTTGTTATTGCCAGGATGTGTTTGATATTATTGATTTTGAGGAGGATCGCGTGCGGCGAGCTGTGGATGCTCATTTATGTTTATATTTCAAGAAGTATCACCATCGCATTCATTAGCATTGGTACCATATGATGCAGGATCATGGGATGGAGGTAGCGTGGCAGCGGCCTTATGATAGCATCACTATGGATGATTGGGCTCTCGTATGCTGATATTACGAGGATCCGGCATATCAGGTTACACATCCAAACTTTTTTTTTAGAGTTTAATGATTGAATCATTTATTCTTAAATTTATTTTATTACCTATTAATTTGACTGCTAACTGTATAGAGACGATGTGCCCAAAACACCATGAATCAGGCGAGACAGACCGTATCGCATTGTAGGGGTTCAAAGTCGTTCAATCATCATATGAAGCAGATGATAAGTAATTTTTAATTAGCATATTTTAACTCTCTAACTATTTTAAAAAATTTTAATTAATTATTCTCAAATTATAGAGAGATGTAGAGAGTGGCGAGCTTTCTGCTAGGATCGATATCTACCAACAGATCCACCAGCATCGGTTAGGGGAGTGGACGATGGTGAGCCAAAAATTTTTGGTAAGTTTTTTCAATTATTTTTTTATTCACAATTTGATTTTTAGTATGAAATTAAAATAGCTATAACATTAATTTCAGGATCGTATGATAGGCATCAGATCCCAGCCTATCTCTGAGGGCTCGACTATACCCACGGATGATGAAATTTATGACAGATGCTTGGTACGA
The DNA here is from genome assembly GCF_000442705.2 of Elaeis guineensis. Classification (NCBI taxonomy): domain Eukaryota; kingdom Viridiplantae; phylum Streptophyta; class Magnoliopsida; order Arecales; family Arecaceae; genus Elaeis; species Elaeis guineensis. Next base: position 40,329,584 of record NC_026002.2, read on the forward strand.
GATCCTATTATGTTAGGGATCTAGGACATGAGATCAGTGCTCCCTCATCCTCACACTCATTCAAGGCTAACATCCATGCTGCTTGCGATGCTCAGGTGGCAGAGGTATAGAGGTAGGCTATTGAGGACCATCAACGAACTGAGCAGCGAGCTGATGAATTGGTTGCACTCGTCAATAAGTATCAATTACTCCAGACCCAGATGATAGAGCGGATAGTGTAGATAAAGTAGATGATGCAGCTAATGAGATAGCAGCAGGTCGGTCTGAACTCTTTTGAGAGCTCTCCTTTCCTAATCTGTTCTCTTTCTGTAGATACTGACACTTGACGATCTGTTTATGTAGCTTTTTATTTTTATTTCAAATTTTTTATAATTTTAATTTAATATAATAAAGTAATAAAATTTATTTATAGATTTATTATGTAAATTTTTTATTTTTATTTATAGATTATAAATAAAAATATTATAAATATAAATTAAAAATATATATTTATAAATTATTTAAAAAATATGTATAAATTTTTAGTGATGAAATTATTTTTGACAAAATATTGATCATCGAAAAATATATTAACGATAAAAAAATTGATCATAAATAATTTTTTTAATAAATTTAAAAATATTATAATTTTATATTAAATTAATAATAATGAAAATAATTTTATCATAAATAATTGATAATTTAGTAGTGATAAAAATTTATGTAAAAAATTATCATATTTGCGATGAAATATTTACGTCGCTAATATTTTTTTAAAATTTAAAGTTCATAAAATTTTTAATTAAATTAATAGTGATGAAAGTGATTCATTGCAAATAAATTTTTAAATTATTTTTTATTAGCGATGTAATATTTCATTATAAATTATTTTTTTTATGACTAAAATTTTTTATCGTAAATAGTTTTTGAAAAAAAAGTTTTTTAATGATGAAAATTTTTGATCGATAATATCGATTATTGACGACGAAAATTTTTTCTATCGTAAAAAATTATCAATGATATCATTATTTATGACTAAATATTAGTGACAATAATTTCATCGCTAATAACTATTATCGATGACAATCGATTATTAGCGACGAATTTTTTGCGTCGCTAATATCCTGTTCTGTTGTAGTGATGATCAATTCGGTCGCTTCATATCATGTTACAGTGAGGTGGGAATTATTCTCGTCTTATCATTTTGATAACTTTAGAATGATAAAGGTGGAAAATGATGAAGAATCAAAAATCATTGGCTTTGCAAATATTGTGCTGATCATGAGCTTGGGGTACATACTAGTGTTGAAGAATATTCAACATGTACTAGATATCCATCTGAACCTATTGTCGATATGGGTATTAGACAAGGAGGGCTGCTACAGTGTGTTTGAAGATGGCATGTGGAAACTGATCAAGAAATTACTAGTAGTAGCCTGAAGAGTCAAGCAAGGCTCTCTCTCTACTTCATGCAAGCCAAGCTCGATAAGGGAGAGATGAATGTAGTGAAAAAATTTTCTACCTCAGAATTATGCCATCGACAACTGGGATATATCAGCCAAAAGGGGATGTCAATTTTGACCAAGAAGAATACTTTTTCTACTGATATTTTGGATTGAAGATATGCGAAAGCTACCCGATGGGTAAGCAAACCCAAGTTTTTTTTAAAATTTTTCCTCTAAAAGAAAAAATAGTACATTAGATCTTGTTCACAATGATGTTTGTGTATGAGTGATAAAACTCTTGGTGGATGCTTTTACTTCATGACTTTTATTGATGATCACTCCTAGAATGTTTGGACATGTGCTTTAAAAATGAAGGACCAAGTACTCGATATATTCAAGCAATTTCATGAATTTATTGAAAAGAAAGCTGAAGTACATATGGATGAATAATGGGGTAAATATAGGGATCCTTTCGAGAAATACTATCAATAGAATGGCATCATATTGGAGAAGACGATGCTTAAGATGCCGCAAAAGAATGGTGTTGTTGAGATGATAAACAAGATGATCTGTGAGAGGATTAGGAGTATACTAAACTACCGAAGGTATTTTGGAGAGAGATATTAATGACTGCACTCCACATCAATAATCTTTCTCCTTCCTATGCTCTTGAAGGTGATACATCATAGACAATATGGTAGGGAAAGATGTTCCTTATGATTATTTCAAAGTCTTTGGATGCAGAACATTTGTATATATTCTCAAAGATTAGATATCCAAATTAGATGCTAAGGCAAAGCAGTGCATATTTCTGGGCTACGGTGAAGACGGGGGAGTTCGGCTATACAATAATCCTATAGAGCAAAAAATCATGCATAGCCGCGATGTTGTTTTTTTGGAGGATCAAATGATCGATGACTTTGAGAAATCTAATAAGCCGAAGTCGACACTGAGCAGTCCCATAGATTTGTACCTAGATACTTCCCCAAGGAGTCTTGAAGATAGAGAAACAACTGCAAATGATAATACACATAACAATCATGAGGTTGAGGAGAGTGCATGTGGTATTCAGATTGAGTCGCATGCTGAACCACCTGTACACATGATCTGAAGATCCACAAGAGAGTGAAGGCTATCCATGAGATATCCATCATAAGATTACATGCTATTGACAGATGCAGAGGAGCCTGGGTCCTACTCTGAAGCCATAGAATACTAGCATAGTGAGGAGTGGATGAAGGCAATGAAGGAGAAGATGAATTCTTTACAAAAAAACAATATATATGAGCTGGTGAAGATGCCTAAAGGAAAACAAGTACTCAAAAATAAATAGGTGTTCAGGTTAAAACCATAGGAGAATAGTTCATAACCAAGATATAAGGTAACACTACAACAAAAAAGATTTATGATGACATTCAACAAATGATGTAAGAGACCATACAAATATCATAATATCTCTATATCGACATTTTTAATAAACATCAGATAAACGTCGTCTAAGTGAGCATCGTTAGCTTTTATGGCGATGGTTCTCATAAACGTCAGTACCCTATTTATGGCGACAATTGATTATGACGTTACGCAAACGTCATGACAGTATGTGTAATTATGATATTTCGAAATGTTGTTATAAGTTGTAATATCTGTTGATCACAAGCTTATAAAGACGCTTATAAATGTCAACTTAGGAGATTTATGGTGATGTTTAACAAATGTCACTTTTAATAGTTTATTGCAACACTTATAAATGTCGGTTTAGATTATTAATATTGATGTATATGAAATTATTAGCGATGGTTATATACGTCATTATAAACACGTATACCAACATGTGTAGAAACGTCAGTATAAATTAGTATGATATTTTCTAATCATCGCTTTATAATTTTAGAGTAGATATAATATATCATTTTGTTATATTTATAATGACATTTGTAAACGTCGCTTTAACCATTTTTAATTAACTATTTTTTCATTTATATTTATCATTAATCATTAAACCTATTTGTGAAAAATAGTAATGAATCAAATACTTTATTATTAAATATAAACTACATAGACAACCAAATTTTACAATATCAAAATCTATATAATCAAAGATCATTGAGTCAAAACAATCCAAAATTTATTTACAACCAAACTTATAACAAAATACTACATCGACATAATAGAGTTTGCATTATAAAATCCAAAATAAAGTACCCACATATTGATATAATAGAGTTGTGCATTACAAAATCTAATATCCATAGTTTGCTTCATCACACACCACTGACAAAAAGCACCACCATAAACAAAACAAAATCTAATATCCTTAGTTTGTTTCATCACACACTACTGACAAAAAGCACCACCATAAACAAAATATTCCAATCAATCTTCATCACCTGTAAAATAGCAAATCAACTTGTTAGTTATTTAAATATATACATGAAGTATATTCAACTTGTTCTTTATTTGTATTATACCAATTGAGAATAAAAATAATAAATTACTTGTCACTCAAAAATAATGAACTCACCTCTAAATGCAGTAAATCTATAATCAGCAGGAGGATGTTGAGATTGTGGTTGAATACTTGCATAGACCAAACTACCAGCATTAGAAACTTATAGTAGTTTTTAAAATTAATATTATCCATCAACATTCTTTACATAAATATTGTTATACATACTAACTAAAACAATTATTCAACATACAAACTGGTGTGACTATACTTGTCCAATGTGTTCAACATTTGAACCAACAAGTTTGGCAACTAACTCCTTAAGTTGTGCCATTTCATTACTTAAGGTTTTATAATTCTCTATTACTATTCTTTTCTCCTCTTTTTCTTGCTCATGTTCCTTTATCGTGTCAATATTTGTCTTTCCAAACATCTTAGGGGTAACTCCAAAATCCATTCCACGCACACGCCCATGTTTCTTAGGCCCAATTGCTTGAGATTATATGTCCCCTTCCAAAGATGCAAAACTCTCTAACATTTGAGATGTTTCACCATTTACTTCCTTTGCAGTCTTAAGATTCTCAATTTTCTCCTACATAAAAAGAGAATACAAAAAGTTATATGAGTAATATGATTTTATTTTTTAAAAATAAAATCTATAATTATAGTAAACATATATAAGAGTGTAAGAGAATAAATTTTAATAATAGGTGCTGCCTCAATAGTTACTGACTTTCTATCTTTATGTTTATGCTAATCAACATATAGTTTTGCTCTATCAGGACACTTTTCTGTCCTTTTAAACTTTTATACAATAAAAAAATAAAATTAATAACTTACTAATATATAAGAATATCAATGAGTATTTCTCACAAAAAAGAATACAATAAACAAGAATAAAAAAATGTTAAACAAAAAAGCTTTTATATATTTTTTAAGTAATATTGCATACCTCCATCTCAGCTCTTCTAGCAAAAGATATGGTACCAGAAGCATGTAGCATTTTCATCTGAGCTCGATTTTTCTTTTTTCTTTTTTTCAGATTTTGCCTACAAATATATCCACGATTCATAGTATTGAATCACAATATTAGATTTTTACATAATATTCTAAAAATTAACATATTACCTGCTATTCCGGTGAATATCATTTATTAGCAAGTGCAACCTATTAATTAGGTCGGATTCGAGGATCCACATTAGCCTTCAATTCAACTAGAGACTTATACTTAAAAAATTATCATAGTATAATGTATGTTTAAATTCTTTCAAGCAACATCCAATTTGTTTAATAACCCATGACCTCCTATCGATGCCAAACTAAACTTTAACTGAAAACAAATCAAACTTGATTTAGGAATAAAAATCTAATAGAAAAAAATATAGAAAATATTTACAATACAAATCTAGTAATTTTGAATTAAATGATCCAACTTAAATATAAAAGATCTATAATAACTTACTTTCACAACTCTCCATATCTCATCTTTGTATTCCATAGGAACTTTCCTCCAATCATTAAATTCAAGTGGTGTTAAATTGGGATTTCTTGCCACAGTACCATAACAATATTCAAGTTCACCATCATCAACACACTGAATATAAATATTAAATTATTTTGGCAACTCTTCCCCTTTATGTAAATTCCATATATCAGCAAGTATAATAGGACCTCAAGTTTTATGTGGCTCAATAGAAGTTGCCGCAAGAAAAAATTAAAACATATTGTAAGACTTGATATAGGACTATAAAAGCATCAAAGAAATAATTAAGTTAAAATAGAATAAACCATTAAAAATATATTTCTTACAAAACATTAATAGCATTTATGCTCTGTGTTGGCATCAATATTCAATTCCATCTAATCATCACGTGAAGATGAAGCTAGACTCTCATCAGATAATTGTGAATTATTTTGAACTTACAAATGTTGTGAATTCTGATACTGAGATCCTGAGGTAGGAGCTTGATGCTGAGATGAAAAAATAGCCTGAATCTCTAATAAACTACCAACATCTACCCCTTTTTTTTTAAGGTTGCAAAGAAGTAGTTGATTTTTCTCTTTTGTTTTCTAATCCTCTTAAACATTGTGTAGCCTAATCTTTTTCAAATTAAATCACTAATAACAATAAATAAATAATTCAACAAATTACATAGCAATATGCAATACAAACTATGCTAGTAAACGGTGATAAAAATAAAGCATAATATTAAACATTTAATATAACATGTAATAGTAGCAAAACATAAGAATGAGCATTGAAGAATAATTTAAAATAATTTTTTTTATGAAAAAAATACTACAATTTCTTTTCAGATTGATAATCATCTCTTGACTTGTCTTCAATATTAATAGTTATGCCATCTATGTTATTCCTAACTCGATTGACTTCTTCATTTTTTTTGAGCACATTCTTCTATTATCTCATCACGATCTAAGCAAAGCTCACTATTTGACTCAAATAATAGTTCATCGCCCATTTCATATATGTCTTGAGGCTTTGTTTTAAAAATCACTTGCCATTCAAGTTGTACTGGATATCGAATATAGAAAACTTGCTGGACTTGTGATGATGCAAGTACAAATGGCTCATCATTTAAGTTTACACCTGTGTGGACTAATTTCAATAAATTCACAAGTGTGTACCCAAATGTATCTTTTTTCACACTTTTTTCCCACTCCATATCTACCCAGTTACACTTGAATAACACGACTTCAAATCTTTCAAAATAATTTAATTCAATTATATTTTGCAAGACCTCATAATAGACAATACCTTCATCTGAGTTTGATGTTTTGGTTGTGATAACAACATCACTATTTTGAGTTTTTCTCCTGTCTTCTCTTTTTTTTGTGTGAAATCTAATACCTCCAATGATATACCCAGTAAACCTTCTCACCACCTTATTAGGACCTTGAGCTAGCCATTTAATATGCTCAGTAACTCGTGGGCTTTTTAGCTCAATTAGGCTCGTAACTTGATAAATAAAATAATCAATTATTAAAATTTTAATTAATATGAAGTTAAATTTAGACAAGAATAGATTCAACTAAACTTACATGAGACCGAAACCATTCATTAAATGTTGAGTTATGTATTCTTTCTATTTCTACTTGAGAAGAGCGGTGATTTCTTTTTCTACTACGCTGCCTCATTATAATTGTTGTTAGTAACTAAATCTATATTATTGTATTAGCAAATACCTTATAGAATATTAATATAAGAAAGGGATATTTTAAAACTTAATGAATGAGGTAACTGCATCACAGTTATGTAGGATATATCAATGTGCTTGCATAGTGTTTGTTCATTAAGGATAATATTAAACATTTTCCCAATTTGTTGCCTGGGAACGATAACCAAGGAAGCATCTTGTACTGACATATGATTGGCTTCATCATCATTTCTAATCGATCGATTAAATCTTGTCTCAATGCCTTCAAAATATCTAGAACAATAAGTGATAGACTCATTTGCCATATATCCCTCTGCAATTGAACCCTCAGGATGGGCCCTATTTTTCACATATGACTTAAGCATCATTAAATACCTATATTAATGAATTAATATAGCATTATACTCTTATGCCACTATGAATGATAATAAAATTAAAAACATATAAAAAATAAATACACACCTCTCAATCGGGTATATCTATCGATAATACATCGGTCCTGCTAGCTTTGCCTCCGTGGCTAAATGAACAACCAAGTGCACCATTATAGTGAAAAATGATGGGAAAAAATCATTTTCATATGAGATAGTGTTTCTCCTATTTTTATCTCCAGTTCTTCAAGATGGCTTACTTTGAGAACTTTAGAACATAACTCTTGAAAATAAGAACATAGTTCAACTATTACTTGAATCACTTTATTTGATAAAGATCCTCTTATTGCTATTGGAAGATAATCTTGCATTAATATATGACAATCATGGCTTTTAAGTCCTGTCATCTTGTGTTGCTTTAGTTTCACACGACTTGAGATATTGGAGGAATAACTATTTGCACTTTCACCTCTTTCAATTCTCCAAGCATACGAGCTTTCTCTATTGGAGACATTGTATAGCAAGCGGAGGGCAAAAATAATTTTTCATTAAGAAGCTCTACTGGGTGAAACCCACTTCTTATACACTTGTCTTTTAGGTCAAGATGAGACTTCCAATTGTCTTTTGTTTTTCCATCTAAATTCAACAATATATCCAATATATTATCACATACATTTTTTTCGATATGCCTGACATCAAGATCATGATGGATCAAATTAAACTCCCAATATGGTAAAGTGAAAAATATACTCTTCCTTTTCCACGCTTGATTCACTATAGCAATTTCACCATCTGCATCTATGGGAATTATTTCACCATCCAGTTGCCCCAAAATAACAGAACCAGTTGGTAGATTTGGAGCTACTCTCCATTCTTGATTGCCATCAAAATTATGTCTATCACATCTAAATTGATGATCAAAAGCTAAAAATCAATGATGGCCCATAAAACAATATTTCCCACCATGATATAACCACTTTGAGCAAGTATTAAAGCCACAAGAAGGATATGCAAATTTACTTCTAGCATTCCAACCAGATAACATTCTATAAGCAGAAAAATCATTAATAGTCTGCATCAATGCAGCATGCATTTGAAAAGTGCTTTCTGAATGTGCATCATATGTTTCTATACCACATACCCATAGATCATTCAACTCATCGATCAATGGCTGCATGAATAAATCAATTTTTTCTCTAGGTGACTCAAGGCCAGGAATGAGTAAGGATGTAAGTAAGGTTGTTTCATACACAACCATGGAGGCAAATTATATACAGTTAAAATGATTGGCCAAGTGCTATGATAAACACTTAATGTCTGAAATGGATTGAATCCATCACTAGCTAAACCAAGTCGGACATTATGTGGATCTTTTGAGAAATCTTTATATCGAATAACCAACTCTTTTCATGCATGAGCATCAACAGGATGCCTTAAACACCCATCATCCTTACTACTGTCAAAGTGCCATTGCATCAATGATGCTATCTTTGAACACATAAATAATCTTTGTTATCTTGGTTTTAAAGGAAACCATCGCAAGATCTTGTTAGCTTTTTTTCTTCTTATTTGCTGATGTAGAAAAGTCAACATTAAAATCATTAGTATTGGTATTTCACCTAGAAGCACCACAAGTCAGATAAATTTGATCATCAGCCCTTTCTTTCCAAAACAACGTACAATTATTTGGACAAACATAAATTTTCTCATAACCAAGTCCCAGTTCATGAATAAGCTTTTTGACCTCATAAGATGATTTAAGCAACTTATCTCCCTCTAGTAATGTCTCTCTTAATGTGTCAATCAATGCTTTGAAAGGTTTATTGCTCCATCCATTCAAGCACTTCTTATGAAATAGATCCAGAATAAATAAGAGCTTGCTATGTTTCATACACCCCTTAAAAAGTTCTTTATCGGTTTCCTTTAGAAATTGATAAAATTTAGAAGCCTTTGGATTAAAAGTTTCAATATTTGGATGGATATTTCGATCCTCGTGTGTGTGGCCAATAACTATATCTTCTATAAATTATCGCACATTAAGCTATGCATCTACACTATACTCTCCACAATCATAAGAAGCACGATTAGATTCATTGGATCCAATGACTCCTGATAAGGGCTCTCTATGACAAAACTAATGAGTATAACTTGGAGAAAATCCATGATTCAATAGATGGTCTATGACAACATCTTGAGCACAACGACGGCTATTAACACATTTCACACATGGACAAGCAAGCTTTCTATCAGTAGAGGATTTAAGAGCAAAATTTATAAAATTAGCAACTCCTTGCAAATATCTTGCACTAATTCTGTTAGGCTCATGAATCCAAGATTTATCCATCGAATCCAAAATATATTTTTTTAATAAAAAAAGCATAGTGAGAACATAATAAAGTTACATTATATTTATCAACTAGTATAAAAGATATAACCAAAGTCAAACATCGAAGAACTAATAAACAGTAATTAGAGTATTATACTACAAGAATACAGACTATTAGCGATGGCTAGTTGCCATCGCTAATAGTCCACATGCCATCATTAATAGCCTTATCGTTGCTAATTCTATTGTAACAGTCAATTTGAAAAAGTCTAATCGCTAAATACTCTTATTAGTGATGAAAACCCTAGCCATTGTTAATAAGGCTATTAGCGATGGTTTTATTGATGAAATTTTTCCATCACTAGTTATTTTTTAATTTTTTAAATTAAATTTTTAAAAATTTTTCAAAAAATATTAGTGATGGTATTTTTGTAGTTAATACCATCGTTAACAATTATTAGCGATCACTAATGTCATCTCTAATTTTTTTTATTTTTAAATTAAAAAATTAATTTTAAAAAATATTAGTGATAACATTATCACTGCTAATGCCGTCGTTAATAAATATTAGCGACAGCATTTCCATCACTAATACCATTGTTAATAATTATTTTTATTTTTTAAAATAATAATAATATTTTTAAAAATTTATTTTAATTAATCACAATGAATTATAATTTTTAATATCTATTATAATTAAAATTCAAAGATAATATGACAATCAAAAATTAAAAACTAATTATATTATATTAAAAATATAAATTATACAACTTTTTTTTACAAGCAGTATCAAAAAAAATACAATACATAAAAAAAAAAAATCAGATTCAATTCTCATCATCATCCGCCTCCTCCTCTTACTCCTCTCTAGCAGTAGCTGGTGAATGAGAGCCAGATATTTCAGCATCCTGTAATGAAAAAATAAAATAATATTAGTAAATTTTGATGCAAAGGCATATCTTTCGATATGGAGGTGTATCTTTTAATATACTTTTTTGATTCTCAAACAGATTATTTCTATACTTTTTATTTAATAATATAGAGCTATAGATATTTTTGACCTATCGATTAGATAGTTAGATTGAATTTTTAGTCACTAGATCCCTTTTCCACACTCAAACCTAAATATATGAAGCTTCTAAATATAAAAACTTAAAACAAGTAAAAGAATTTAGTAATATAATTACCTAATGTGATGGCTGGGATAACGAGCCCGATTGATTGCATAGCTGTGGATCTCGGAGAAGCTCTACGACCGTATCACGGATGGCATCCAGGAGGCTCTGAGGTCGCTGGCTTAGAAGCCTCTGCACGACTTCCTCTATGTGCACATCACTCCAGGTCTAGAACGTCGAGGTCTGTGAGGATATCGAAGGGTATCAAGCTAGTGGAGGATCGAAGTTGTGGCTGAATTCTATAACTTGGCTTCTACTCACCCCCCCGATGGTGCTGAGCCATCCCTCAAGGTCAAGGGGGGCTGAGAAGATGGTTCATTGTCATACTTCTCAGTAATGTACGCTGTGTAATGCATTTGCATAGTTCAAAAATATATTAATTTTAATATAAAAATTAGATCTTATAACAACTTAATTAGTAAATAAAGTTTGAAGTTCTTACCATGATCTATCGCAACATAGAATCTAAATAATCACCAGTCCTCCAGATTGGTATGTTGTGGTTTGATGGATGGCCCAGTTGTCATGTCTACAATAAGTAAATAATAAAATTAAATTAATTAAAGCATGCATATAAGAGTTTTTACAGTTCTAGTGAAGAGTTTTGATATAGATTTTTTACTAATTTATCGGTTACAATATGTGTGCCGACCAAGCTGCTCGTGTGCCTGATCGGATCCTGCTGGACGGCTCAATTCTGTCGGATCCTTTGTCGCTAATCGGAGTACTCCTTGCTGCTCCACTGGTCGTAGAGGGCCTACCATTCTGGTAATTGGGGCTCTTCTTCTTCTTTTTGGAGTATCCAATTTCACATCATCGAAAAATTGATAAACTCCTACTGTCTCATCCTCTTCAGAGCATTTTGGTAATTCAAATTCGCCAACCATATCAGCTTGGGCTGGTAGGGCTTGGACCGTGCCGATTGGCCTGGTTAGGGCCTCGATGATGATGATGTCATCGTTAGTAGGGATGACTTTGATAGGAGGCAATAGTAAAGGTTGCTCCAATGATGGTTTGGGCAGTGACGGCGGTTGTGTACATCTCGGCACCCGAGGAAGGGATCCTTCTCTTAACTTCTTTAGTGGCCGATAAGGTCCACCAAGCCCAGATCCTGACTTTTTCTTGATGGCATATCGGAGGGATTCAGTCGAGATCCTCAGGCCTACAAGACAACAACAAAATAGCAAGTTAGTCTGCAAAAAAAAAAAAACTACGAAGATCTATGGAAGGAAAGCTACTCAAATGGCTAGTCGGGCTTATCCCAGCATCATATAATGATTGCTCCTCGAGGAGCTTCCGCTGTAGAGGAATTTGGATGCCGAACAATTGTTTGTATAGTTTCTGATCTTCTTCCAGGACCACATCATTTTTATTCGGAGAAAGACTGGGAGTGGACCAGAGCCAGTAAAAACCTTAGAGGTGGTTGGTAGTTATGAAGAAAAATTTGTTCTTCCATCGATGGATGGAAGAAGGAAGTCCAATGATAAACTAATGTTTATGTCGGGGACTGAAGAACTACCATCTTCACTCCCGAGGATGTCTCTTCAACATAAAAAAAGCACAAAAAAAAATTCATAACTCAAAATGAAGAAGATGATAAAAAACTATAAAAAAAGACAAAATCCTAAAAGAATTAGGGTTGAGCGGGCAGAAACTACATCGTATAAGTCAAGGACATTTGGAAATAAAAGATGAAGAGGAAATCGAAGTTTCGAACGAAGAAACTCCTCATAGACGGTAATATAGCCGTCATGAGAACGAACAACCCGACCTTCTTTGTCAGATGCCATCAGCCAATATTTACTAGGTATATGATAATAATCTCTTAGCCATTCAATACCGGTCTTAGATAATTTGGACCTTTCAACAAGAGGCCTAGGAAGATTTTCGAGAGCCGGCTGTTCATCTGACTCTTCAGGATTGGGATGACTCTATTGAGAAGAAGCATCTTTAGGATCATCCTGAGGAATTTCCTCAGTTTCCCTCTGAATGGTTGGAGTCTGAGAACTTTGGTCTCCTATACCATGTTCTCATCTCTGGACTCTTTATCAGGAGAACCCATTTCTCAGTAGAAAATTGAACACAAAAATTGAGGAAGTGAAAAAATCAAGGCAAAAACCTAAAGAGGGAGGATAAAGAGGTTTAACCTTCGGGAAGAACTGACAACGATGAAGACCAATGAGGAAGGGAAAAATCGATGATGATGAAGAAACCGACGAGAAAGAAGATGGCCGACAATGATGAAGCCTAAACAACAGTATTGGGTAACAAAGGCACTAGAATTGAAAGAAAGGTTGGAGGGGGGATGACTCCTATTTAGAGACTCCTTCGACGGTCACGATCGATGCAGAAAACTGTGACATCCTTGGAGATTTTGATGCATGGCAGAGATCTCAGCTGATCATCATTCTGACTTTTCGAGCACCATTGTTAAGATCATGCTAAATCAGCTGGATCCACATCATAACAATTCGAGGTAATGGACGACTGACACGTGGATGACTCAAACTACTCAATGAATTATTGTTCAGCCATCTGATCTTCCACAATCATTATGAAAGATCTCCTCGAGTGATTCGTGGCATTAATTGCCGCATGATCTGCGATGCAATAGAGCCGTCACATGTTCTACAAAATGACAAAATATGACTCGTACCCCGAAATGATAGGGCGGCTACATATGGCTTTTGGAGTAGTATTAAATGAAGATCGTTGGAAAAAGCAACTTGAATTTGCATGACAACTTAACTCCTTTCGTCCGATTAAGACCATCGAACTCAAGATTTGCGGAGCAAGTATTGGGATAGGTCCTCGTTGCTTAGCCGACTAGTCCTTTTTTTCGCCTTCCAACCGACTAATCATGTGATAATTCATCTCTGCACCAACTAACACCAACTAAGTTGCTCTGATTCAACTCGATTGGTATCAGTGGGTCTGGATCTGATCGTCGTTCGATCGATCAAGATTGATGGGACTTGACCACCAACGACAACAAACCTAATCAAGTCGGTATTTAACCGACTTGGTTCGACATGCAACCTACGATTAGCTAGTAATATTCGGTATCTATCCGACTACTTCCTCGGGGCCATACCGACTATCTAGATTGATGATGGTTATTCAACATGGGGATTAACTACATACAAATGTGGAGCGTAATAGTCGCCCATAAGCGGTCCATTACTCGACCTTAATAGTAGTTAATAATGTAACCGCCCATTAATGCCATAACTCTAATGTCTCAAACATTCAGGGATGAGGTTATGTAGTAAAAGCATCGCTTACTCTATAAATACTGATAAGCAATGGAGGATCAGGTAAGCTTTTTTTAATATAAGCCTTCGCTCTCATTTTTGACTCTCTTTGGTTGTGCCCTTTCTCCGACTAACTTAAACATCAGAGGATCCTCCATCAGATAATTTCTGGCAAGAGAACTTCTTTTGCAGATTTTCTATTGTTCACCATTCAGGTGCAACAACTCGGCTCCCAATTGACTAACTTACTAGAGGGAGACAGGCTGCAACAAAGGGTGTGGTATGAAAATACCAATCTTGCCTGCACAGACAATGCCGAGCCCTCCTGCATCCCCATTTACACTGAAGCATCCCAGTACCGAGGGCATCTATGTGCCGAAGCCTCCTACCACCAAAGCTCCTTGTGAGGCCTACAATCCATACACCTCTTCGACATCATCAATTTCTGACTGTGCACTATCCATTGTGTGCATGCTCTAGAGTTTGCCTGGAGTTACTTGAGTTTGGAGCATGCAATGATTTCAACAGCACATTCCATCCTATCATAAGATAGACAAAAAAAAAAGAAAGAAGAAGAAGAAGAAGAAGAAGAAAAGTAGAGAGATAGAGGGAGAGAGGAGTGGCGAAGAAGGCACAGAAGGTCGCATCTCCCCCTTGCACGCATGCACCTCCATTGGCCCCAGGGCTGGCATCGGTAGCTCACGAGCAGACCGGCACCTCCCATGCACCCACATGCGTTGAGTTCTGTCAGATCGATGGCCCCCCTCCTCTTTGAGGGCCCCCCTCTGGCCGATGACTCCTCTGCATGCTCCCCTCCGATCGATGACTTCTCCATGCGCTTCCCTCCTAGGCTTGTGTCCTTCGGCCGATGCTGCCTTTGCACATCCTTCGACCGACTCCGCCTTCACACACCCCTTGTTGGACAACACCTCCAACGCACTCGCGCACCCCTCCAATGGCGTCAAGGTTGGATCGGCAGTCACCGCAAGTGGCACCGCCTCCCCCGCATGGTCTCTTCCGACGTTGAGATTGGATTGACGGCATCGTGCGCTTCCCGCATGCCCCTTCGACCGATGCCTCCTCGACGTGCACCTCTTCCTCGATCGACACCATCTTTGGCACCTCTTCTGTCACGCCCCCAGCCCGAGATCGCGAGGAGGAGGTCGCGGCAACCACCGTATACTTATGAAGAACTCTCTCTATAAGCATGCAAGGCATGTCATCACGATATCAATGCAACACAGCGAAATAAATTTAAATAATTATTTTTCAACTTTAATTCAAGTAATTAAAATAAATATCTTACATCCAATTAAATTTTACTAACAATAAAATAATAGATCTAAGTTTAATGAAGTTGACAATACTAAATCTCGCCTCTAAAAGCTTTATCCCAATATTTCTTCCCACGCTCGAAATTAATTATCTGAATCTGAAAAGTAGAAAGAAAGGTAATGAGCTAGACAGCCTAGTAAGTAACAAATATCTCAACTAGATATTTCAGATATTATATAATTTCTAATAATATTATAAATATACATAAAAATATATTTCATACTGATTTAATATAAATCTAATATTTTCAAATATTTATATATAATATAATCATAAATCTGATTCGATTCAAAACACTCGTAACTCAACAGCCTCGACTATGACCAACGTTTAACCCCCATTGGCGGGGTCTACTGAATACCAGTGCACAACCCCCACTGGTAGGGTCCACAAACACCAGCGCACAATCCCCACTGGCAGGGTCCACTGAGTACCAACGTATAATCCCCATTGGCGGAGCCCATTGAAACATAGTTAGGCTGAGAGCATAAATCCGATCTGTATCAAAACACTTTGTATCATAATATATCATAATTTTTCACTGAACATGTGCATAATCGACGTACCATAATATTTCAAAAGTACTTTTCTTTCAAAACATAATTTCAGAGAATAATTATTTATTTTCAGAATAAATATGAAATATCTCGAGAAAATAGTTCATTACTTACCTTTCACGGAGCACTGAATGAATAGATCGACTAACTTCTAAGAGATTCTTCAGTGCCTATTATCTAAAATTATATTTTTATATTAATTTTAATTCAAAATTAAATCAAAACAAATCCAAAATCATAACCTCACTTAAAATCAGACTCTTTCCTAAACTCGATCAAAATCATCAAAATGAAGCCTTTTACTATGCTAATTCTAGAGGAATAACTTTGGAGAGAGAAATCCATCAAGAGAGAGAAATAATCTAGAGAGAGAAAGTTCAATTTTAGAGAGAGAAAGTAAGGGTTCAGACTGAAAGAAGAGAGAGAAACTCTCTCTCATTTTTTATTTTATTATTTATTTATTTTTTTCTTTTCTCTTTTTCCTTTTTTTTTTTCTTTTTTTTTCTTTCACAGGAGAGGGAACTCGCGTCCCTCTCATCTGTTCCTCTTCTTTCTTCACGGAACAGAAAGGTCTTCCTCCCTCTTGTTCTCAAACTAAGAGGCCTCCCCCTAGCCGACCACCCCTCCGATCGGTGGGGTAGTCCTCGATGACGTCGAGCGGTCGAGTCCGATGACCGGCAGCGGCCCACGGTGACGGCAAATCAAGAATAAAGACAAAAATAGGGGATTTGAAA
This sequence comes from Elaeis guineensis, assembly GCF_000442705.2. Taxonomy (NCBI): domain Eukaryota; kingdom Viridiplantae; phylum Streptophyta; class Magnoliopsida; order Arecales; family Arecaceae; genus Elaeis; species Elaeis guineensis. Next base: position 40,346,382 of record NC_026002.2, read on the forward strand.
AATAAGGATTTTTGAAGAGATTTTTCAATAGAAAACTCAGTAAAATCCAAGATAAAAACCTCTAAAAGATTGACAGAATAAAATAGAAGAGATTTTACCTAATTTGGATTTGGTTTGACTCAATTTTCGACGGTCACAAGAAGATTAATTCATCGGCAAATAAGACGAAAGAAGGGAAGAAACTCAGTGATTAATCGGTGATTATTGTGAGAAACAAACTATTGAGATTGAGGTCTTTAAATAGACCTTAACTAGAGAGAGTTTCAATTCGATTTCAATCAGGTTTCCTAGATGATTTTTGGATTTGATTGGGAGAAGAACTCCATGAATTCTTTCAGTTCCAAACTCTCTGCCTGCAGCCTAGCACGTGCAGAGCACGTGCTGGCTCCAAAATTTCTATTTTTTTTTTGTTTTGAGATTTGTGTGGTTGAGAATTGGGGTACTGTTAGGATTTGATATCTCGAGATTCAGCCCACTTGAGCCTACAACGAGATTCACGACGAAAAATAGAGCTTCGGGATGAGATACGAGCTTTTAAAGTCGGCATGAGATTCGAGACGGTGGAGGACCACCGGCGACTGGCGGCGGGCGGCAGCGGCGCGGCCGTAGGTGGCGGCGCATGGGACGCGCGACCCAGGCCCACGCGGGACGCGCGACCCATGCGAGCGGGCGGCCCAGCCGGGTGCACGGCCCGGGCGGGCGCGTGGCCCAGGCGCGCGCAGGCCCGCGCGCGCGAGCGGGCTGGCCCAGGCCAGCAGCCTGCTGGCCCTTTGCACCGGTCCACCATGGATCGGGCGGTCCACGGCTGGGCCTGTGGACCGCATGGGTGTTTTTCACGTATTTCTCATTGTCCACGGTACTATTTCATGGACCGGAGTGCGATCGGACGGCCTAGAGAGATTGCGGTCTTGATCCGACGGTCCAGGGAGTTTTTTGGCTTTATTTAGGACTCCTAATCCCTCTCTAATCAAGTTTAAACCTAGTTTTAACCCTTTAAAAGCCTGTGCGTGGAACAGTAAAGGGTGTGGTCTGGTTTTCTCGCGCCGTATGAACCCGAGAAGAGAGAGAGAAGCGAGAGCGCTGAGAGAGGAGGAGCAGGAGGCTCCTGGACAGCGATCGCCAGGCACTTCAGGGGTTCATGGGGTCTTCTAAGAGAGAGAGAGCTTTTGTGAGGGAAACTTCTAGTGAGAGAGAATTGGGTGTACAAAGGTTGAGGGTGAGGTCTCCTTTTGTAAAATTTTATTTTTCATAGTAAAGTTTGCATGTCCCGTGGAGGCGAGCCCTTTTGTGGCTGATCCACGTATTTTGATTGTTTTTCTTTTATTTTATTTCTTCTTTCTTCCTGCTGCATCGCGTGGTACTGAAAAGATCTTGGGAGGTGGTGTCTTGGCCAGACATCCACCCAACAAGTGGTATCAGAGCAAGGTGGTACAAGAACGCAGATTGCAGTGGTGGTGAGCAAGACTAAAGATGGAGAAGACAGGAACAATCAAGATAGAGATCAACAAGTTCGATGGTAAGAGCAATTTCTCCTTGTGGCAGGCAAGGGTGAAGGACGTGCTCATCCAACAGGGGTTGATCGATGCTCTCTTGTGCGATGAGAAGCCGACCACCATGGAGGTGCGGGATTGGAAACGGCTACAGATGCAGGCGGTGAGTACCATCCGCATATACCTGATGGATGAGGTGGTGATCCATGTACTGAACGAGACTTTCCCGACGGTGCTGTGGTCGAAGCTCGAGGAGTTGTACATGGCGAAGTCTCTCACCAACACTCTTTTCCTCTGGAGGAAGTTTTACCAACTGCGGATGACTGAGGGACAGAGCGTGCAAGAGCATCTGAGCCACTTTCAGAAGATCATCACCGACCTCCTCAGCGTTGGCGAGAATGTTGAGGAGAAGACCAGGGTGCTGGTTTTGCTGGCGTCTCTTCCCCCTTCGTACGAGTCCTTGGTGATTGCTCTTCTAGTAGGGAAGAGCACTATCAAGATGGACGAGGTCACCGAGGCGATACTCCAGAACGAGGTTCTCAGGAGGGAGAACCCAGCTTCGAGCTCAGGTGGCGGTAGCTCAGCTTTGGTGGCTTTTGGAAGAGCAGGAGGCGGTAGACGGAGCGACAGGAGATTGCAACAAGGGCGGTCAAGTCCAAGAGGGACTTGAGCAAAACCAGGTGTTACCGGTGTGAGGAGTTAGAGCATCTAGCCAGAGATTGCCCTCAACTCAAAAATCGGATGGTGGCTGCTGTAGCGACGGCCGGCAGCGATTCAGATGGAGATGTCCTGGAGGTATCTGACAAGGTATCTACTTCTTTCCAGCAGTGGATATTAGATTCTATATGCCCCTATCATGTATGTTGCAGAGAGGAGCAGCTTGATTCCTTGGAGAACAGTGAGGGCACTGTATATTTGCCGGATGGATTAAGCTATGCGATCAGAGGCATTGGGACGGTCAGCTGGAGGACACATGACGGTGCAGTGAGGAGATTGGGGGAGGTCCGATACATACCCAATTTCAGACAAAATCTTATCTCACTTAGCAGACTGGATTCGAGAGGCTACAGGATGGTAGCTGGTGGAGGAATCCTGAGGGTGCTACGCGGCGATAGGATTATGCTGGAGGGGAAGAAGGGGAGCATAGGACATTATTACCTGACAGGGAGCCCAGTGCGAGGTGGAGCTTCGGGAGCCAGGTGGAGCCCAGAGCGAGGTGAAGCTCCAGGAGGTGGATCGGGCACGAGACAGGAGACTCGGGAGGATGAGAGCCGCAGGACGATGCCCCGAGCAGGTCTTAGGTCAGTAGGAGCACAGCATACGATGGAGATGGGATCGAGCAGCCTGGCTCGACTCTCATGTTTGCCCATCCATGATCAGCAGGCGATTTCCCCAGGGCATGGGGGCGAGGAGATCCAGAAGCTCTCAGAGTTTGGAGGAGGCCGAATATCGAGTCGAGATGGAGATTGTTAGAATTTGATGCCTCGAGATTCAGCCCACATTGAGCCCACAGCGAGATTCGCGATGAAAAATGGAGTCCAACGAGATCAAGATCACCTGAAACGGAGCTCGGATGGAGGAGATACGAGCTTTTGAAGTCGGCACGAGATTCGAGGCGGTGGAGGACCACCGGCGACCGACGGCGGGCTGCAGCGGCGCAGCCGCAGGCGGTGGCGCACGACCCAGGCCCGCACGGGATGCACGACCCACGTGGGCGGGCGGCCCAGCTGGGCGCGTGGCCCGGGCGGGCGCGCGGCCCAGCCGGGCGTGCGGCCCAGGTGGGCGCACGGCCCAGCCGGGCGTGCGGCCGAGGCGTGCACAGGCCCGTGTGCGGGAGCGGGCCGGCCCAGGCCAGCGGCCTACTGTCCCTTTGCACCGGTCTACCATGGACCGGGCGGTCCACGGCTGGGCCTGTGGACCGCGTGGGCATTTCTCACAGTCCACGGCACTATTTCATGGACCGGAGTGCGATCGGACGGCCCAAAGAGATTGCGGTCTTGATCCGACGGTCCAGGGAGTTTTTTGGCTTTATTTAGGACTCCTAATCCCTTTCTAATCAAGTTTAAACCTAGTTTTAACCCTTTAAAAGCCTGTGCGTGGAACAGTAAAGGGTGTGGTCTGGTTTTCTCGTGCCGTACGAACCCGAGAAGAGAGAGAGAGGCGAGAGCGTTGAGAGAGAAGGAGCAGGAGGCTCCTGGACAGCGGTCGCCAGGCACTTCAGGGGTTCAGGGGGTCTTCTAAGAGAGAGAGAGCTTTTGTGAGGAAAACTTCTAGTGAGAGAGAATTGGGTGTACAAGGGTTGAGGGTGAGGTCTCCTCTTGTAAAATTTTCTTTTTCATAGTGAAGTTTGCACGCCCCGTGGAGGCGAGCCCTTTTGTGGCTGATCCACGTATTTTGATTGTTTTTCTTTTGTTTTATTTCTTCTTTCTTCCTGCTGCATCGCGTGGTACTGAAAAGATCTTGGGAGGTGGTATCCTGGCCAGACATCCTCCCAACAGGTACTACATTCTTTCCTCCTAAAAAAAAATTTCGTCCTCGAAATTTTTCTTACCTGTCATCATTGTATTGGAAGCCTGTGCATTCTGTTGAGTAAGCGCATAAACTCTTTCCTGGGTTTTAGAAATCTGTCCACCACCCTTATGTTGTCCTTCATAAGTTCTTTGGCCAACTTGATTTTCAGTATTTAGCGGGCAGCTAGCAATTTTATGATCCATCTGACCATATTTGAAACAAGCACCTGTATTCCAATAGTAATCCTTGTCTGCATGATTTTTGCCACATCTGGAGTACTGCTCACCATTAAGCTGTTAAGTCTTATTATCTATTGTTCCCTTAGCTGAACTTTTGATGTTTTTATTATTCTGCCCTTGTGTATCGTTTGATTTTGCTCTCTTTCTTTGCTTTCTTTCTCTTTCCATGCGTTCTTCATTCACTTCTCTTTCAATTATCAGTGCTTTGTTTACCACATCTGCATAAGTTGTCAATTCATATGGAACCATTTATTTTCGAATCTCAGTTCTTAGTCCCATCTCAAACTTGTGAATACGTTCTTGCTCACCATCCACTAATCTCGGAGCAAATTTTGCTAACTCTGTAAATTTTGCTTCATATTCAGTCACACTCATACCCTTTTGCTTCAAATAAATAAACTCTTGCTCTTTCTGGATCCTTATACTTCGAGAAAAATACTGATCGTAAAATGCAATCCGAAATCTTTTCCAAGTAAGTATTTCGCCGTCTTGTTCATACTTGCGCTGTAGTCGCTGACACCAGTTGTATGCTTCTCCTTGTAGTAAATAAGCTGCATATCTAATCTTTTCTTCATCAAGTCACTCTTGGACAGCGAAGGCCTTCTCCATCTTCATTATCCAGTTATCAGCCTCCAAAGGTTCAGTAGTCCCCTTGAAAGCTGAAGGAGCAAGCTTTTTAAATTCTGAAATGTTGTTCCGTTGTACTGATTGCTCTCCATGTTGTGGTGGTAGATGTTGATGTTGTTGTGTATCTCGTTGTATCTACTGTTGTTCAAGTATTTGCTGCTGTATTTGTTGTTGTGTTTGTACCATCCCGATTAAGGTCTGCATTAACTGAGCCATATCTGGTTCCTGACGTGCTCTCGAAGTACTCCCATTAGGATCTACAACTCCCTCCTCTTGAGGGGTGCCACTGGTCAGATGGGGAGTGCTACCATCCCGTGGTTGTGATGTCTCTCTTGCAATTCTTTGAGTAGTTCTTGTCATTCTACGGGGAGGCATGATAACCTTGTAGTAGTAAAACTTTATTAGATTCATTTATCTATTTGTTAGGATGGGTTTATTATGATGCTCATACTTTAATGTCCCAATACTTCTAATATTTACCCACCTACACTCATATTATGTCTAATTCTATGTGTCATAATTTATCCACTTATGCTCTGATACCATATTAATTGTCACACCTCCAGCCCGAGATCGCGAGCAGGAGGTCGCGGCAACCGCCGCATACTTATGAAGAACTCTCTCCATAAGCATGCAAGGCATCTCATCACGATATCAATGCATCACAGCGGAATAAATTCAAATAATTATTTTTTAACTTTAATTCAAGTAATTAAAATAAATATCTTACATCCAATTAAATTTTACTAACAATAAAATAATAGATCTAAGTTCAATGAAGTTGACAATGCTAAATCTCACCTCTAAAAGCTCTGTCCCAATATTTCTTCCCATGCTCGAAATTAATTATCTGAATATGAAAAATAGAAAGAAAGGTAATGAGCTAGACAGCCCAGTAATTAACAAATATCTCAACTAGATATTTTAGATATTATATAATTTCCAATAATATTGCAAATAAACATAAAAATATATTTCATACTGATTTAATACAAATCCAATATTTTTAAATATTCATATATAATATAATCATAAATTCGATTCGATTCAAAACACTCATAACACAACAGCCTCGACTATGACCAACGTTTAACCCCCATTGATGGGGTCCACTGAATACCAGCGCACAACCCTCACTGGCAGGGTCCACAAACACCAGCGCACAACCCTCACTAGCAGGGTCCACTGAGTACCAACGTATAATCCCCATTGGCGGGGCCCACTGAAATATAGTTAGACTGAGAGCATAAATCCGATTTGTATCAAAATAATTTGTATCATAATATATCATAATTTTTCACTGAACATGTGCATAATCGACGTACCATAATATTTCAAAAGCACTTTTCTTTCAAAACATAATTTCATAAATCATGCATAATTTCAGAGAATAATTATTTATTTTCAGAATAAATATGAAATATCTCGAGAAAATGGTTCATTACTTACCTTTCACGGAGCACTGAATGAATAGATCGACTAACTTCTAGGAGATTCTTCAGTGTCTATTATCCAAAATTATATTTTTATATTAATTTTAATTTAAAATTAAATCTAAACAAATCCAAAATCAAAATCTCACTTAAAATCAGACTCTTCCCTAAATTCGATCAAAATCATCAAAATGAAGCCTTTCACTATGCTAATTCTAGAGGAATAACTTTGGAGAGAGAAATCCATCAAGAGAGGAAAATAATCTAGAGAGAGAAAATTTTATAGAGAAAAAGTAGAGAGAAAGTCCAATTCTAGAGAGAGAAAATAAGGGTTCAGACTGAAAGAAGAGAGAGAAACTCTCTCTCATTTTTTATTTTATTATTTATTTATTTATTTATTTTTTTTTTTTCTTTTCTCTTTTTCTTTTTTTTTCTTTTTCTTTTTTTTTTCTTTCACGGGAGAGGGAACTCGCGTCCCTCTCATCTGTTCCTCTTCTTTCTTCACGGAATAGGGAGGTCTTCCTCCCTCTTGTTCTCGAACTAAGAGGCCTCCCCCTAGCCGACCACCCCTCCGACCGGTGGGGTAGTCCCCGATGACATTGAGCGGTCGAATCCGGTGACCGACAGCGGCCCACGGTGACGGCAAATCAAGAATAAAGACAAAAATAGGGGATTCGAAAAATAAGGATTTTTGAAGAGATTTTTCAGTAGAAAACTCAGTAAAATTTAAGATAAAAACTTCTAAAAGATTGACAGAATAAAATAGAAGAGATTTTACCTAATTTGGATTTGATTTGACTCAATTTTCGACGGCCACAAGAAGATTAATCCGTCGGCAAATAAGACGAAAGAAGGGAAGAAACTCAATGATTAATCGATGATTTTTGTGAGAAACAAACTGTTGAGATTGAGGTCTTTAAATAGACCTTAACTCGGGAGAGTTTCAATTCGATTTCAATCAGGTTTTCTAGATGATTTTTGGATTTGATTGGGAGAAGAACTCCATGAATTCTTTCAGTTCCAAACTCTCTGCCCGCAGCCTAGCACGTGCAGAGCACATGCTGGCTCCAAAATTTATATATATATTTTTTTTGAGATTTGTGTGGTTGAGAACTGGGGTACTGTTAGAATTTGATACCTCGAGATTCAGCCCACTTGAGCCCACAGTGAGGTTCGCGGCAAAAAACGGAGTCTAACGAGACCAAGATCACCTGAAACGGAGTTCAGATGGAGGAGATACGAGCTTTTGAAGTCGGCACGAGATTCGAGGTGGCGGAGGATCACCGGAGACCGACGGCGGGCGGCAGCAGCGTGGCCGCAGGCGACGGCGTGCGGGACGCGCGACCTACGCGGGCGGGCGGCCCAGTCGGGCACGCGGCCCGGGCGGGCGCGCGGCCCGGGCGGGCGCGCGGCCCGGGCGGGCGCGCGGCCCGGGCGATTGGAGTGGAGTGGGTAGGCAGCATGATGGGCTATATTATCTAGATTTTTGTATCTGAATTTTTGTATCTAAATTTTTGTATTTTGTAGGACCTACACTCGAGGAGGCCGATTGGAGTGGGTAGGCAGCATGATGGGCTATATTATCTAGATTTTGGGCAAGCGGTAGTCTCTAGGGATGTGGCATGACATGGGCAGTCATCTCATATTTGGCATATGCGGTTGGGACACTCTCCATTGGATTGTTTATCCTTCATTCTCAGTTTATCTAATAAGATTGTTGGTAGTGATAAACTAGTTTGTGATTCATATCATCATGCCAAACAAACTAGACCTATATTTCCTATTAGTCATAATACAGCCGCAGCTTGTTTGATTTAATTCATTGTGATATTTGGGGCCCATATGCTACTCCTTCACATTCAGAGGCACATTATTTTTGTCCATAGTTGATGACTTTTCTCGATGCACTTGGATTTATTTAATGCAATTTAAGTCACAAGTATACCGATATTTGAAACTTTTTTGCAATATGGTGCACACTCAATTTGGCACACAAGTTAAGTGTATTCGAAGTGACAATAGTCAAGAATTTAAGTCATGGGCAATGCTTGATTATATGATGCAGTTTGGGATCCAACAACAAATCTCTTATACTTACACACCTCAACAGAATAGGAGGATTGAAAGAAAATATAGGCATTTGTTAGAGGTGGCTGGAGCCTTACACTTTCAGGCCAACTTACCTATTGAATTTTAGAGGCAATGCATTCTTACTGCAGCCTACCTCATTAATTTGTTGCCCACATGTGTTCTATCCAACAAATCTCCATATGAGGTGTTGTTTGGTCAACCTCCTAAATATGACCATTTAAGAGTCTTCGGGTGTTTATGTTATGCTCAATTACACTCTCCCATAAAGACAAATTTGGGCCCCATTCTATTAAGTGTATTTTTATGGGATATCCCCTTGGGCAAAGGAGGTATCAGATGTATTGTCACGTCCCAAACTCAACATGCAGATCGGATACATGATAGCCGCACACTCCTTAGGACAAGCCCTAAAGAATATGCAAGGCCTAAAATAATTCATTACAATCTCAACATCCATCATGTCTAATTTCAATAATAATTAGTAAAACTTGTATAGTTACAAATTAAATTCTTTCAATCCTCTAATCAGGTATCAATGACACTCTACCTATGCATCCACTCACTCGCAAATCCATACCATAGCAAATTATGAGCATCCTGCAATCTGAGAAGGAAAAAAAATAAAGTGTGAGCTTTGCAGTCCAGTAAGAATTTTACATATCATACTAATATAATAATATAATCTAAAAATAAGAATAAATAATAAAATATAAATTTTATGTTCAATATTCAGAATACTACAAATATTTATAAATTATCTGTCTTATCAAAAGAAATGCATCATCATATACTAACAGATGAAATATTTTTATTCAGCATTAGTTTTATGTCTTGTCTTTTATTTCTCTTTTCATAATTACATGATCTTTAACATTTTTCTTTCTGATTTTAGACTAACTAAGACTATGCCTCAGTCTCTATCCGATCGAATTTCTACTCATAAGCCTATCAAAGCTATCCCAAGCATGAGCTCTTGGCTGGCTGTCTCACGTATGAAAGCCCATGGAGACTGTCCCAGGCATAAGCTCCTAGTAGACTGTCCCAGACATGAGCTCCTAACTGGCTGATCCACGTATAAGCCCATGAAGGCTGTTCTAGGTATAAACTCTGGGCAAGCTATCCCAAACATAAGCTCCTGGTGGGCTATTCTACATGACAAGGCTAGTCCAAACTATATTTTTTTTATTTAATTATTACATGTTGATTTCACCAAATTCATTCTAATTTACAGTATGATCAAAATAGATATGTCATATCCATATAAGCATATCATCAATCACTGATATATATATATATATTCCACACATAAGACATTCACACTGAAAATTAATAATTAATGATATCTCAAATACGATAAATTCATCAACATAAGTTCAACAACATAAAACCAACGATACAAATCTAACAATAAAAATAGTATATATAATGGTGATCATGTATAGAGATTCTTATCTCTATCGGTGATTGATCTAAGTATAGAAATTATGAACTCTTTAATTCATGAATTTCAAAAATAAAATATTTCGCTCGACATCTTATGCAGATAGTTGCAGCTCTATATGACCATGATCAAACATAAAAATCATATATGAAGAAATTACGGGTAAACGATCCTAATAACATAAATCCAGGATCTCTCCTAGGATCAATCAAAATTAAGATTTGTCTAAATATCTGGACCCTCCACTGATCCATAAGACTTTTAGAGAGAAAATCCATGAAGAGAGAAAAAATTCTAGAGAAAAAAAATAGAGAGAGAAAGTGAACTTTTTAGAGAGAGAAAGTAGAGTCTCAAACTCAAAGAGAAGATATTGAGGGAAGAGAGAGAATTTCTCTCTCTCTCTTTTTCCTTCCTCTTTTGCTTTTTTTTCTTTCTTTTTTTTCCCACAGGAACAAAGGACCCACGCATCCTCTTCTCCTTCTTCCTTCATGGTACAGAGGAGGAAGAAGTGGTAATTCTTGATGGCTGGTGGCCGAAAAATTGATGATAGATGGCGATAATAAATGGCCGACGATGGTGGAACAAGGGATGGTCGGTGGTCAGACTCGCACGGCAAGAAAATCGAGTGAAGAATTTCAAAAAAATAGGGGATCCACTCCTTTTTCTTTGATTTTCTCGATTATCAGCCAATCATCGAGGGCCAAACCTCCAGAGAAGGAAAGTAGGAAGGTAGGGGTTATGACCCATAGGTGCAGCGCCATTGGCGGCGACGTTGGTGGCCAAAAAAGGAAGAGAGAAGGCTCGTTCAAAATAGAGAAAAATAAAATTTTTATTTTTATGAGATTTTTGATAAACTCGATGGTCGATGGGGGTGCATAATGCCATGGGAAGGAAAGGAAGGAAGAGAGGAAGGAAAGTCGGGGCATATCTTCATCTCTGATAAGGTCTCTGATGAGAATTTAAGGCAAACACAAAGAAGACGTCGGTGGCTTCAACGAAAAAATTCAAGAGAAACAAGAGGGAGAAATTGGTGCTCATTGTGGCCAACCATGGAGAAGAAAGAAATGGTTTTATAGGGCTCTTCCTAATATTCTTATTTGCCCTAGGAGATGCTCTCTTAATTGGGCAAGGGGAGGAAGAAGAAAACTCCCGTTGGGAGTCTTCTTTCAGATTTTTTTTTTCAAGTGGGCTTGGTGGGCCTAATTTTGGTGGGCTTATACATATTAAGATCAGGTATTACATTCTACCCCCCTTAAAAAAAATTTCGTTCTCGAAATTAGGATGCTGCAAGTCAAAATTTTAAGGGTACAAACTTTCATCTTGTCTTCATACTCTAAGATAACCTTTTTTTATTAAGAAAATGAAATTGAAATCCTCTATCATAATATTTTTGCTTAATTCACCACACTTATGCTGTGCACTCAGAATTAAATTTATCCAATTTTTTGAGATTTACTAAATAATCTTCAACCAATTAGGATCATAATTTATTGCTTTGATACCACTTACGTCTCCATCCTTAGTGGTCATAATCTAAGGTTTGATATTCTTCCACCATACTCCAATTATTTTAACTCAAAGTTTTGATATAGCTTATATCAGTCTCTAGTAATCTTAAACATAAACTCTAATACCATTCTATCATGCTCCAAACCCAACACCCAGATCGGATACGTGATGGCCGCACACTCCTTAGGACAAGCCCTAAAGAATATGCAAGGTCTAAAATAATACAACCTCAACATCCATCATGTCTAATTTCAATAATAATTAGTAAAACTTACATAATTATAAATTAAATTTCTTCAATCCTCTGATCAGATATCAATGATACTTTATCTATGCATTCGCTCACTTGCAAATCCATACCATAGCAAATTATGAGCATCCTGCAATTCAGAGAAGAAAAAAAATGAAGTGGTGTGAGCTTTACAGTCCAATAAAAATTTTGTATATCACACCAATATAATAATATAATCTAAAAATAAGAATAAATAATAAAATATAAATCTTATATTCAATATCTAGAATACTGCAAACATCCATAAATTATCTGTCTTATCAAAAGAGATCATCATATGTTAACAGATGAAATATTTTTATTCAGTATTGTTTTATATTTTGTCTTTTATTTCTTTTTTTATAATCACATAATCTTTAATCTTTTTCTTTCTAGCTTTGAACTAACTAAGACTATACCTCAGTCTCTATTCGATCAATTTTTTACTCATAAGCCCATCAAGGCTATCCCAGACATGAGCTCCTGACTGACTGTCCTATGTATAAAAATTTAAGAGGACTGTTTCAGGTATAAGCTCCTGGTGGGCTGTCTCAAGCATGAGCTCCTGATCAACTGATCCACGTATAAGCTCGTGGAGACTGTCCCAGAGATAAGCTCCTAGCAGACTATCCCAGGCATAAGCTTCTAGTGGACTGTTCCATATAATGAGACTAGTCCAAACTATATTTTTTTTATTTAATTATTATATATTAATTTCATCGAATCTATTTTAATTTATAGTGTAATCAAAATAGATATATCATATCCATATAATCATATCATCACAATCATTGATATATATATATATATATTCCACACATAAGACATTCACGTTGAAAATTAATTATTAATGGTATTTCAAATACGATAAATCCATCAACATGAGTTTAACAACATAAAACTAACGGTACAAATCCAACAATAAAAGTAGTATATATAATAGTGATCATGTATAGAGATTCTTATCTCTATCGGTGATTAATTCAAGTATAAAAAATATGAACTCTTTGATTCATAAATTTCAAAAATAAGATATTTTGCTCAACATCTTATGCAGATAGTCACATCTTTACATAACCATGATGAAACATAAAAATCATATATGAAGAAATTATAGATAAATGATCTTAATAATATAAATCCAGGATCTCTTCTAGGATCAATCAAGATTGAGATTTGTCTAAATATCTGGACCCTCTACTGATTCATAAGACTTTTAGAGAGAGAAAATTCATGAAGAGAGAGAAAATTTTAGAGAGAGAAAGTAAAGAGAGAAAGTGAGCTTTTTAGAGAGAGAAATTGGAGACTCAAACTCAGAGAGAAGGGATAGAGGGAAGAGAGAAAATTTTTCTCTCTCTTTTTTCCTTCCATTTTTTTTTCTTCTTTTTTCTTTGGGAATAGAAGACCCGTGCATCCTCTTCCCCTTCTTCCTTCATGGTACAGAGGAGGAAGAAGCAGTGATTCTTAGTGGCTGGTGGTCGAAAAATCGACGATAGGTGGTGGTAATAGATAGCCAACGGCGGCAGAATAAGGGACGACCGGCGGCCAGACCCGAACTGCAAGAAAATCGAGTGAAGAATTTCAGAAAAATAGGAGATCCGCCCCTTTTTCTTTGATTTTTCTGATTACCGACCGATCATCGAGGGTCAAACCTTCATAGAAGAAAAATAGGAAGGTAGAGGTCATGACCCATGGGTGCGGCACCATGGGCGGTGGCACTGGTGGTCGAAAAAGAGAGGGAGAAGGCTCATTAAAAATAGAGAAAAATAGAATTTTTATTTTTATGAGATTTTTGATGAACCCGATGGCCGACGGGGTGCGTAATGCCATGGGAAGGAAGGGAAGGAAGAGAGGACGAAGGGCTGAGGCATACCTCCATCTCCGATGAGGTCTCCGATAAGGATTTGAGGCAAACACAAAGAGGAAGTAGTTGGCTTCAACAGAAAAATTTGAGAGAAAGAAGAGGGAGAAATTAGTGCTCGTCATGACCGGCCATAGAATAGAAATGAAGGGTTTTATAAGGCTCTTTCTAAGGTTCTTATTTGCCCTAGAAGACCCTCTCCTAATCAGGCAAGGGGAGGAAGATGGAGTCTTCTTCCAGATTTTTTTTTTTTCAAGTGGGCTTGATGGGCCTAATCTTGGTGGGCTTGTACATATTAGGACTGGGTATTACATGTATGATCTGGCTAGTAAGCAAATTTTTACATCTCAAGATGTAGTCTTTTGTGAGAACATATTTCCATTTGCTATTACTGGGAGTAAAGAGAGCGCAACTACTGAAAATTATGGCATGTTGAATAGCCCATTTTTTTTAAATGATAATGAAAACTCATATGAGCAATCTCCTGGACCACCAAGTCAGATGAGTCCAAATGATACAGTCTATACACCTTCCATGCAGTGGACCACTCCAGATTCAGGAGCAATAGGCACAGACCTCCTTGAAGAATCTGTCTCCATGTTATTAGGCGCACCAGAGAGTCTAACAAGTGAAATCAGCTCATCAGCCCAAGCACCCAGTATTTCAGAGAAAGTTTCAACTCGACCACATCGAGATCGAACAATGCCACAATGGTATCAAGACTTCATTTGCACATTGCCCAGCTCTCTTGCCCCATCACGTAGCTCCACACCTTCGGCTAACTCAAGTATAGTGTATCCTGTCTCTTCACATTTATCCCATGATAGATTATCTGCTGCTCACTCTGCTTTCTTAGTAGCAATCACTTCTATAGATGAGTCATATACTTATCTTCAGGCCATCAAACATGAGCATTGGCATAAGGCCATGAATCGTGAAATTGAAGCACTTGAGAATAATGGAACTTGGACTATTGAACCTCTCCTGCCTGGAAAGCGAGCCATTGACTCCAAGTGGGTTTACAAGGTAAAGTATAAATTCGATGGGAGCATCGAGCGCTATAAGGCTCGATTAGTTGTGAAGGGGTACACTCAAATTGAGGGCTTGGACTACCATGAGATCTTTGCACCTATGGCAAAACTTGTAACCGTATGTCATCTCTTGGCTGTAGCAGTAGTATGGAATTGGGAGTTACATCAACTTGATGTTAATAATACTTTTTTGCATAGGGACCTTCATGAGGAGGTATATATGAAAATACCTCATGGTTATGCACGCTTAGGGGATAATAAGGTTTGTCGCCTTCGCAAATCCTTATATGGCCTTAAACAGGGTTCTCATAATTGGCACCAAAAGTTTACTATAGTGCTCATTCAGCATGAATTTCTTCAATCCAAGGCAGACTATTACTTATTTACTTCCCATCAGAGTAACTCATTTATAGCAGTTTTGATTTATGTTGATGATGTGATTATTGCTAGGAATAACAAAGGTCACATAACTGCTCTTAAATGCTACCTCAATGACAAATTTCACATTAAGGATCTTAGTCCCCTCAAATACTTTCTTGGGATTGAGGTAGCTTGTTCTCCATCTGGCATAGTTTTGAGTCAATGTGAATATGCCTTGGATATTCTTGATGAAGCAGGGATGTTGGGGTGTCGGCCCAGTTCATCTTCTAAGGAGATCCGACACCACTTATCTTCTACTATAGGGCCATATCTATCGGGGCCCTCGCAGTACCATCGATTTGTTGGATGATTACTCTACTTTACCATAACAAGGCCTGATATTTGTTATTCTATTCATATTCTCACACAATTTATGCAAGATCCCAAGCAACTTCATTGGGATGCGGCCCTCTGTATATTCCGGTACATAAAATCAGCACCTAGCCAAGGCATTCTTCTTCTCTCTACTGGGTCACTCATTCTGCAGACTTATTGTGACGCTGACTGGGCAGGTTGCCCAGACACACGCCATTCTACTACTGGTTATCTGATCTTTTTTGGAGGAACTCCTATTTCTTGATGCTCAAAGAAGTAATTTGTTGTCTCTCGGTCATCCGCCGTGGCTGAGTATTGAGCCATGGCAACTAGTACTAGTGAAATTTTGTAGTTTCATCGGCTACTTTTTGATTTTCTTGTGGTGCACCCAGCCTCTGTTATATTACTTTGTTGTCACAACAAAGTGGCTATGCATATTGTAAATAATCCTGTCTTTCATGAATGCATCAAACATACTGAAATTGATTGTCATTTTGTACGTGATCAGATTCAATCAAAAGAACTTCTACTACGTCATGTCTTTACTTCAAGTCAATTGGCAGACATCTTTACAAAGGTCTCACTTCATCCGTTTTCTCTATACTACTTCATAAGTTGGGCATTGTCAATCTCCATATACTAACTTGAGGGGGAGTATTAGCGTAATTGATGGGATTCTGATTTTTCTATTATACTTGAATGATGTACCTAGCTGTAATTTTTTTTTATTTTCTCCATATCTTTCTTGTTTAATTATCTTCTTAGCTTGCATTATATTAAGAAGGCCAGAGGAAAATATTTCCTCCATATCTTTCTTGTTGTGATTATCTTCTTAGCTTGCATTGTATTAGGAAGATCAGATTTTCCTCCTATTTCTTTTTTATTTGCATTGTATTAGAAAGATCAGATTTTTTTCCTTGGTATTGTATGCATTTTGTATATATGCTGGATCGCTAATCAATAAAATTCATCATCCTGATTATTTCATTTCTCTCCAAAAACTATTTTTGCTGATGGTGGTTGGCTGTGAATGAATTATATTCTACAATGTCGCACGTGCACCGCAGGGTCCGCACTCTTCTTTAAATAAAAATATATATCAATTACTTTAATTCCCGACAAAGGATGATACGAGAAACAGGATGAGCATGCATTGATTTTCGTAATAAAAAACAAAGAGACCGGCATGAGAGATCACAATAACCAGTGTCTTCTCTCCAGCGACAGCAACACCTACTCACTTTCGTTCTTTTATTTTTTTTAGTTATTGTGGGCGCTGGGGTGGGGGAGGGGCACGTCGCCATTTCTGTTCTTTGAACCGTGATGAAATCGCGCAAGAACTATGGAGCTCATGGCAAGTTTTGACACTAAGATTTACGAATTTTTGTAAGAAGCTTGAAATATGAAGACAATACTAGTCGTCGTAGCTTGGAATCTATTTTTTCGGCTAAACTTTGGTCAGAAATTTGGACATATATAGCTATTAAAATCATTTGAGCCGCTGATCAAATTTATTAGATGGGGATGTTGTTAATTTCCTCTTCCATGATCAAAAATACTTTCATTCATGTATCTCTGTCACTGGTTATAATGCTCTAAGCTTGAGGAAGGTTTACTAATATTTTATCAGATGGGTCATACCACATTTTGGTTTTGAATACACCTCGATAGAAAAACCCTGCCATTGACGAGGAACCACTTGGACATGGAACCAGCCAAAACTTTGGCAGTGAGAACTGTGACGAGCAAAATTTGGGGTGTCCTTGTTTGGGACTAGGAGCGCTAACCATCTTCATCCAAGGACCAGCTTGTCTAATAGGAAATTAATGTGACGCCAGTGTCCTGCTTAATCCGGTGAAGTTAGGCACCATTAGAGTTGCCAGATCACGAAAAATTTTTGGATATATAGATCACAGCTAATGAGAAATTACCAACTCAGCATCTGATCCAATATAGATCACTTAATTGGCACATTAATTCTATGTCTAGGCTTAAATTTGACTTCCCAATGTTATTTATGCTGCAATATTCTTTTTTTTTTTCTTTTTCTGCTCTTTAATTTTGATACGGGTTTTAGATTATTATGCCTCTTTTATGCTGTTAAACATGAATACCAACCTCAGGCAAGTCTTCCAGTGCATCTTAATTTGTTTATTTATAAACTCTTGTCATTGCTGTTGTTCGATGTAAAGATGGGTCGCCCTATCTTGGATCAATTTCTAATTTAGTTTACTCGACCTATTCGAAAGATGAATCGTGTGAACTTGGGGGTCCATATATAACCAGCACTGATTGATCAATGTCTGGCTGTTGCTCAGTTGCATTTGCAGTCACACGAGACATCAAATGATCAAGAGACCAAATTTCTAGTGGTACCAAGTTACTACTATCTACATAAGATGACAGGGCTACAGAATTGGTCCCGTAGCTATGGTCACTCATAAGTCACCAGAACATGAAAATGAAAGCAAATAATGATAGCTGATTTCATTTTTTTTTTTTTTTTTTTGATAAGGATTTATGCAACTATGTATTCAATGCCATGTCGATTATATATTAGAGAAATTTTGGATATTTATACAAAATAAAAAAATCTAAATAATATATTCTAATAATTTTTTTTTTTGATGAGATTTTAATTTGCTAGCTTCACAGTTTGTATACTGTAGTTACTGTACAAAACAATTTCCATCTTTTCCTTTCCAGTGGTTATTTAGAAGGACGTGCTCCAAGAAGATAATCTGCGCCATATTGTTGGTCTTTTCAATTAAAAAGACTCCAGCAATATTTGCTAGATCAAGCTTTTAAATATGATCAGGTAATCCTGTGTTCCACCACCAGAAGGTGTAAACGTCCACGTCCATATTTTCTTTTGGAATAATGACCAATACGTACTCTCTTTGGTATTTTCATGTCGTGATCCAAACCGAGTGCTTCACAGCGGCGACTGCCTGGTCGGACCCAAGATACCCAGCTGTCCAGTCCTAACAAGTAGTGATACGCCACGTCAATAAGGTCATATATAAAGTGAGACGCATAGTCCCGATTAATGCTGGTAATACAACAGTGCTACTCGTTAAACAGGCCGATGACCAAGTGGAGACTCGGGATAGCACATGCACAGTAGCAAATTAGCTTCAAGGGAGCCCACAAGAATTTAATCGGCCGGACAGCGGAGGAAAGCGTCACTGGACGGGGACAGAGCGGAGGAAGCGGTGGGGAAGGTGGAGACATGGTCGTGGTTGGACGAGAGACTGGGACTTAGAAGTAGTCATGGATTGGGGAAGAAAGAAGTGAGAGCTAGTAGGAGTTCCACTAAACCTGATTTGTACCAGAGATATCTCTTTGTGCACCGCCTATATCTAGGATAAAATTTTTATAGTCGGTCCGGTCATGAAAGAGATTATGATTGGACCGTCGTTGTCTATCGCATGTCCCTCACCCTACAGATTACAAAACAGAAGCAGAGAGAGGAAAAAGAAAAGAGGAGAGGAGGGGAGAGAGAGGACGGTTTGGTGGCGTCGGAGCCAGGAGAGGGGAGGGGCGGAGCCACGGTGGGGGCAGCTTGGACGGCGATGGGGTGGGGCCCTGACAGGGGTAGCGTGGATGACGGGGCCGGAGTGCAAGTGGTCGGGCATCGGGGTGCAGACGGGGGCAGTGCGGACGATGGGGGCGGGGTGCATCAGGACGGGGGGCCGAGTTGGAGGGCTAGGGTGTAGGCATCAGGGCGGGGGCCCATGGCGGAGGTGGCGTGGACATCGGGATGCGAGGTGCAGGCGGTCAAGGGCTGGGGTGCAAGCATCGGGGTGGAGCTATCGAAGGAGGGGGTTAGGCATGGAGAAGAATTTTTATTTTAAATTTTATGGGTGGGAAATATGTGACAAACGATGATGTTTTTATGATCTGATAATAATTTTTTGAGCATGGATGTACCATGGATACTGCAGAGAATCCGTGCTCAAAATTTTTCAGATTGAGAGAGAATAAGCCAATTTCGCTGCAATGATCATGACAACAGTTTTAATGACCTACGGTGTCCCTTGGCTATGATATATAATTAAGGGTCAGGATCTCTCTTATTATAAACAAATAGCTACCAGTTGAATTAATATAAGGTGGCTTAAGCTAAACAGATCGAGAGATGAAAAGTTAAACGGTAATAATGATGACTTTTTAGTGGGGGATCCATTGTTTATAGAAACTAACATTGTTGAAACATTGCCCACTCGTGTAGATGTACATCCTTAATCTACAACAAATATTGTAGACTAAGTGTCATGTCTCCGATTCGAGATTATGAATCGAGAGTCATGACAACCGTCGCATACTCATAGAAAACTCTTCCCACAAGCATACAACCGCCGCATACTCATAGAAAATACTTCCCATAAGCATATAAGATATTTTATCATGCTATCCTAAAACAACAGCGGAATAATTAGTCAATAATTTAAATTTAAAATATAATGATCTAAATTTCTTCTTTAATATCTCAATAAATTCAACAATGATTCATAGGCCTTACATCAAATTCAATAAGACTTTCAACCTAAAATAAAAATATGGAGACTCTGCTTTTGATCACTCTTCCATTAATATCTTGTATCATCTTAATTCCTCAACATCTATAAAAACAGTAAAATAGGAGATAATGAGTTAGACAGCGCAGTAAGCAATGATCACTTTCAACAGATTTCATCAGACATTTAAGTAAATAATTATTTATAGAAAATAAGCATATAGAGTTCATCAATTTGAAATCAATTTCGATTATGCAATATAGTTCATGCCAAATTTATTTTTTTTGCAAAATTCGAGTTTCTTTCGAGATTTTAATTTTTTTATTCTTTAATTATTTTCGTCAACCATGAGCTATGACCATATTTTTCCTTTGACAGGGTCATAACACTGCGTATCTTCTTGCGGTAAGCTGCGAATCATCTGGCAGCAAAGTTCTTTGAAACCGTTGGTCTATCTGACGGTTTGTCGCTGGTCTCTCTGGCGACATGTCACTGGTCTCGCTGGCGACATAAACCCTCAGGATAAATCAATTGCCAACGTATATGCCCCCATTGGTGGGGTCCTTTATATAGTCAGGTTGTCAATTCATATTATTCTTAAATCAAAATTCTTCATAAATCATGTTTCATATTCTAATTTCGATAAAAAAATATATAATCATGTAGTATCGAAATCAATCAATATAATTCATCATGAAATCAATTGTTCAATCATGCTTCATCATAATATTTCAAATAAGATATTTTCATAACAAAATATCATTCATCCAATTCATGCATCGTTTCACAAATCATATCAGAAAAATATATTATAATATATTGATAAATCTAGAAAAAGTCAAACATTACTTACCTCGAACGTATTCCAATAAATTCACATAATTCTATAAATTTTCTTTCAAAATTCTTCAGTTCATAAACTATATCACAATATCCGATTATTAGGTGTCAATGATACCTATATGAGATCAAATTCAATAATCAGAAAGAATACGAATATCATATTTCAACGGTTTAAATTGGGTCCGATCATCTAATTTCATCTAATCGAAATCTAATTAAGATATAAACGATCCAAAGTTTGACTATCAGATCAAATCGGATTCGAAGTGATAGGACCGAGATTTCTTCATTGATTTCATAAAATCAAGTAGAGAGAGAAAATCAGATGAGAGAGAATTTATGAGGTATAATTCGAATTGATTAGGTGACACAATCCATCATTACGATTGGTCCAATATCTCGATTGGTGAAATCAACATGATCTAATTAAGTCATGGCTAGATTGGGATCATGGATGATCAAATCTAAAGATTCATGGTCTGATCAAGGTGCTGGCATACTACTTGACAATCATGGATCGGAATGCTTTCACTAGAATCATTCAAACTCATCAAAATAAAATTCTTTTTCTTTTGATAAATTCTAAAAAAATAAACTTCTAGAGAGATATAATTCTAGAGAGAAATTCATGAAGATGAATCTGTTCTAATTAGACGATACGGTTCAACAAATTCGATTGATCAGATCAAAATAAATTAATCAAATCATGCTGAAATTACCATATGGATAATTCAATAGAATCATGGGTGATAAAATTTAAAGATATTTGATCTGATCAAGGTGGGTGCTAGTACACTGCCCGACGATCATAGATCAGGATTCTTCATCAAATCAAAAATATTAAAAAAAAAATTTTATTGATAAATCGATCAAGAGGGAGAAATAATTTTAGAGAGAGAAAATTTATCTTGGACTCTTCAGACGATATGATTCAATAAATTCGATCGATTAGATCAATCATGCTGAAATTATCATGTGGATAATTTAATAAAATTATAAAAAATAAAATCTAAAAATATCAGATGATCAAAGTGGGTGCCGGTGTACCATCCGATGATCACAAATCAAAAATCTATCACTAGGATCATTTAAATTCATCATCATTCTTCTTAAAATTTTAAAAAATCTTAAGAGAGAGAAATAATCTAGAGAGAGAAAGTAGAGAGAAAAAGAGAAATTTTAGAGAGAAAAGAAGAGGGAGAGAGAGAGGAGAGAGTCTATTTATTATTTTTCTATTATTTTTCTTCTTTTTTTTTCTTTTCCTTTTTTTTTCTTTTTTTTTTCTTTTCCTTCTTCTTCTTCTTTTTCTTTTCTTCTTCCCAGGCTTAACTTGGGCCGAAACAGGGGACGGTGTGGTCCCCTCCTTTGCTCGGCCGACCAAGGGCCGTAGCTGGCATGGCGGTGGCCGACAACAAGGGGACGAGGATCCCATGGCCCGGAGGGACCAAACCGGTGGTCGGTGGTGACCATCGGTGTTGGAAAATCAAAGAAAAGAGGGCAAAAATAGAGATTTCTTCCGCAACGAAATCCGATGACTCTGGTCGTCGATGATCGTGCACACGGGAACGGAAAGAAAGGAGGAGAAGAGAGGAAGGGGAGGAGGCTCATCTTCGATGCCGGTGAAGCTTTTCGACGTGAAAATTAAACGGGCACAGAGCTGGTCTTCCGTGATGATTTTCTGACGATTGCCGTTGATGGACTTCGGGTTCTCCGATGAGAGAGAGAGAGTAGGGATCCCCTCCTTAAATAGAGCCGGAGGGGGCCTCTTTCTGACTCCGATTGGGAGTTGGTGAGAGGAGGACTGTTTTTCCTTCCTCTTTTTTTTTCGTTTGTGTATTGGGCTAGGTTGAAGGCCCAATGGGCTGGGCCATAACATTCTTCCTCTCTAAAATAAATTTCATCCTCAAAATTTTTCTTGCTTGAGTCTTCATAGTTTCTTGCTTGAATCTCATCCTCAAATATTTCAATATTCTAATTCTTGATATAAATTCATTCTTATATCATTTTATAAGAAAAAAGTCAATACATTAAATATCGATCTGAAACAGAACCATTCATTTCTTATTATCAAAATCAACATCTCAAAGATTTTTAATATTTTAAAACTTTAAAATCATGCTCTTATTCCGTATAAAATAATTTGTTCAATACCTCATGACTAGATCAAAATCAAACCTATCTCTTGTAAATAGAAATAAATCAATATCTTAATTTTTTGAATAAGAATTTTTTTTTTCAAAATACTAGCTGCTCTTAATTAATCAACCCATCATAAGATAGAAAAACATACTTCTATGAAGCATATGATGACATCCTAATCAATCAAAATTCAATAATATTTTTTTTTATTCGTACTTTCAAAGATTGAAGATTTACCATTTCAAGCTCATTCTCAAACTTTTGATATTTTAATTCTCGATGCAACTTCATCATTAAATCATTTCATAGAAAAAGATTAATATCACCGATGTTGATTAGAATTAAAACTACTATTTTTAGTCATCAAAATTTCTTACTCAAATCCTCAAACTCTTAAATATTCTAATTCTTAAAGCAAATTTTATCATTAAGTCATTCCATAAAAAAAATCAATAACTCAAAAGTTGATCTAAATCAAAACTATTTTTTTCTTATAATCAAAATTAATGTCTCTATTCTAAGTAAGTATATCAATTTCTTTATCTAAACATTAACTATTTTTAATTAATCGATTCATTATCAGATTAAATTATAAATAACTTCAATCCACCTTTTGTAGAACAATCATCAATATCAATAGATAACCTCAATCTTTTTCATTCAGTCAAAGAAATAATAATGATCAAAAGAGTTCAAACTTTAAATTTTATTATACTCTGGAGATAAATATTTGAGTATAATAATCTAAGATCAAAATCATTATTTGATAAACAATCTCAAATTCTTCCTAATAAATAGAGAATTATAAAATTCAATTCTAGGATAGAAAAAATTTATCTCTAAATATTCTAAATCTTAAATAAAAAATCAATAATCCACTCATCCTAGAATTAAGATGCTAAATATATTTTTTTTAGCATAGTAGGTGGAAGCACTACTTTTAAAAATCACATTAAGGATATCCAAATTTTTTTTAAATATTATTCTTTCTAATATCAATAAAATTTTTTTTGTATCAAATCATGTTATCTATCATAATTTTTTAACTCAAAGAATCAACATTTCTAACTTACTCAAAATAATCCAGATCACCATGCTTCCACTGCGCACTCTGTTCTAACAATCAAAATTTTTTAGATTCATCAAAAAAAATTTTGATCAAATTATTTCTTTATCTTATCAATAGAAAAGATCTAAAATTTTAAATTTTAATTGAAGCCAAAGATTAACTACTGATTCTCATTCATACTTTTACTGGTATATAATAATCTTGATTAACTCTTGAGCGCAATATCATATTTAAAACCATCATATAGATTTACTATAATCAATATGAATCAAATCTTAATTTTTATATCGATTCAATTAGATAAATTTTAAATCAAAATTTTTATAAGTCAAATCAATGAGAAAATCTTTCGATGGTCCATTAAGTTAGGACATAATCAGAACATATAAGAATTTCAAATCATTATCTTTTCTAAAATTTTTATCATCAGGATCTTTAATATCTATCAAGTATCCTTTCATAACAATTATACAAGTCTCAAAAAAATTAAATCCCCACTTAATAGATTCAATCAGGAACCTCATTAACCAAAATAAAGGAACTCCATATCAATTCCTAAATCTAAAATTTCTAAATTGTAAATTCACATAGGTCCCATAATCTCAAATAAATATAAATTAGATCTTTTTTTCTTAATTTAAAGATATCATTTTTTTCATTAACAACCTCAACAATAATATCAGAAAATCTCTTGATCAACTTAGATACGAAATCTTTAAATTAAAATTTTATACACATCATATAGTCTCCAAGAGACACAATAAAATCTATTATTTAGATCTAAGGATGATGATTAAAGATTCCAGTACAATGAATATCCTACAATCTTATAGTCCATTTCATCAATAACAAATAGACTTCTTTGCAATATCTCCAAATATGCATTCATCTTAATATGCCACTTTATATATGATCCACATACCAAGTTCAATTTTGATAAATATTCCAATCAAGCATTATAAAAGACTTTCTTAATCCATCATGGAACAATATTTTATCATCAAATCTTTATCTTACCAATAATAGTCTACTTTTTAACTAGAAGTAATATCATAGTATTATTCTCACATCAAATTTGAACTTACGATTCACTTGAATAACCAATGATCAAATTAATAACCACAATGTACAATAAAATTTCATGTCAATCCTTTCATGATTACTTTCGATCAAAATCTAACTAATCATATCATGATCTATAGATCATTCATCATATTTTAAACTCTATATGTCATAATCTCTTGTGATCTTTTCATACATAATTTCAATATTTAATAAAAAATTATAAAGATTTCTTCCACTACAATCATCAAAAATCTACACCATAATGTCCCTAGTGTCTATCCACTGACACTAATTCTATACACCTCTTAGTTCATCCATAAATGCTCTGATACCACTTTAATTATCATGCCCCCGACTCGAGATTATGAATCGACGATCATGGCAACCGCCGCATACTCATAGAAAATTCTTCCCATAAGCATGCAAGGTATCTTATCATGTTATCCTAAAACAACAGCGAAATAATTAGTCAATAATTTAAATTCAAAACATAATGATCTAATTTTTTTTTTTAATATCTCAATAAATTCAACAATGATTCATAGGCCTTACATCAAATTCAATAAGACTTTCAACCTAAAATAAAAGTATGGAGATTCTGCTTTTGATCACTCTTCCATTAATATCTTGTATCATCTAAATTCCTCAATATCTGTAAAAATAGTAAAATAAAAGGTAATGAGCTAGACAGCCCAGTAAGCAATGATCACTTTCAACAGATTTCATCAGGCATTTAAGTAAATAATCATTTATAAAAAATAAGCATATAGAGTTCATCAATTTAAAATCAATTTCGATTATGCAATATAGTTCATGCCAAATTTATTTTTTTTTCAAAATTTGAGTTTCTTTCGAGATTTTAATTTTTTTATTCTTTAATTATTTTCGTCAACCATGAGCTATGACCATATTTTTCCTTTGGCAGGGTCATAACACCGCGTATCTTCTTGCGGTAAGCTGCGAATCATCTGGCAGCAAAGTTCTTTGAAACCGCTGGTCTCTCTGACGGTTTATCGCTGGTCTCTCTGGCGACATGTTACTGGTCTCGCTGGCGACATAAATCCTCAGGATAAATCAATTGCCAACGTATATGCCCCCATTGGTGGGGTCCTTTATATAGTCAGGTTGTCAATTCATATTATTCTTAAATCAAAATTCTTCATAAATCATGTTTCATATTCTAATTTCGATAAGAAAATATATAATCATGTAGTATCGAAATCAATCAATATAATTCATCATGAAATCAATTGTTCAATCATGCTTCATCATAATATTTCAAATAAGATATTTTCATAACAAAATATCATTCATCCAATTCATGCATCGTTTCACAAATCATATCAGAAAAATATATTATAATATATTGATAAATCTAGAAAAAGTCAAACATTACTTACCTCGAACGTATTCCAATAAATTCATATAATTCTATAAATTTTCTTTCAAAATTCTTCAGTTCATAAACTATATCACAATATCCGATTATTAGGTGTCAATGATACCTATATGAGATCAAATTCAATAATCAGAAAGAATACGAATATCATATTTCAACGGTTTAAATTGGGTCCGATCATCTAATTTCATCCAATCGAAATCTAATTAGGATATAAACGATCCAAAGTTTGACTATCAGATCAAATCGGATTCGAAGTGATAGGACCGAGATTTCTTCATTGATTTCATAAAATCAAGTAGAGAGAGAAAATCAGATGAGAGAGAATTTATGAGGTATAATTCGAATTGATTAGGTGACACAATCCATCATTACGATTGGTCCAATATCTCGATTGGTGAAATCAACATGATCTAATCAAGTCATGGCTAGATCGGGATCATGGATGATCAAATCTAAGGATTCATGATCTGATCATGGTGCTGGCATACTACCGAACAATCATGGATCAGGATGCTTTCACTAGAATTATTCAAACTCATCAAAATAATTTTTTTTTCTCTTGATAAATTCTAAAAAAATAAACTTTTAGAGAGATACAATTCTAGAGAGAAAAATTTATGAAGATGAATATGTACTAATTAGACGATATGGTTCAGCAAATTCGATTGATCAGATCAAAATAAATTAATCAAATCATGCTGAAATTATCATATGGATAATTCAATAGAATCATGGGTGACAAAATCTAAAGATATTATATCTGATCAAGGTGGGTGCCAGTACGCTGCCCGACAATCATAGATCAGGATTCTTCATCAGATCAGAAATATTAAAAAAAAAATTTATTGATAAATCGATCAAGAGGAAGAAATAATTTTAGAGAGAGAAAATTCAAGAGAGAAAAAATTCATCTTGGACTCTTCAAACGATATGATTCAACAAATCCGATCGATCAAATCAAATCATGCTGAAATTATCATGTGGATAATTTAATAAAATTTTAAAAAATAAAATCTAAAAATATCTGATCTGATCAAAATGGGTGCCGGTGTACCGTCCGACGATCACAGATCAAAAATTCATCACTAGGATCATTTAAATTCATCATCATTCTTCTCAAAATTTTAAAAAATCTTAAGAGAGAGAAAAAAATTTCTAGATAGAGAAGAAAAGAGAGAAGAAGAGGGAGAGAGAGAGGAGAGAGTCTATTTATTATTTTTTTTATTTTTTTTCTTCTATTTTTTTTCTTTTCTTTCTTTTTTCTTTTTCTTTTTTTTTTTCCTTCTTCTTCTTCTTTTGCTTTTCTTCTTCCCAGGCTTAACTTGGGCCGAAACAGGGGACGTGTGGTCCCCTCCTTTGCTCGGCCAACCAAAGGCCGCAGCCGGCATGGCGGTGGCCGACGACAAGGGGACGACGATCCCATGGCCCGGAGGGACCAAACCGATGGTCGGCGGTGACCACCGGTGTTGGAAAATCGAAGAAAAGAGGGCAAAAATAGAGATTTCTTCCGCAACAAAATCTGATGACTCCAGACGCCAGCAATCGTGCACACGGGCACGGAAAGAAAGGAGGAGAAGAGAGGAAGGAGAGGAGGCTCACCTTCGATGCCGGCGAAGCTTTTCGGCATGAAAATTAGACAGGCACAGAGCCGATCTTCCGTGATGATTTTCCGACGATTGCCATCGATGGACTTCAGGTTCTCCGATGAGAGAGAGAGAGGAGGGATTCCCTCCTTAAATAGAGCCGGAGGGGGCCTCTTTCCGACTCCGGTTGGGAGTCGGTGAGAGGAGGAGGAAGACTCCCTTCAGGAGTCTTCTCCTCTATTTTTCCTTCTTTTTTTTTTTTTTTTTTCCGTTTGTGTATTGAGTTGGGTTAAAGGCCCAATGGGCCGGGCCATAACATTAAGTCAATAAAAAAATATCACATATTCAATGGTGAAAAGACGCTGCTTCATTGTCATAATTTGACATGAATGGACTCGCATGTGTTCCTAGTATTGTGCATTTTTTTTTCTGTTTTTTTTAATACTTAATCTACAATAAAATGCTGTAGAATAAGTCAATAAAAGAATACCGGGTATTTAATGGTGAGAAGACGCTCCTTGGCATAATTTGACATGAATGGACTTGCGCATGTTCCAGGTATTCTGCTTTCTTTTTCTTTTTCTTTTTTTTGGTAGGAGTGTTTTTGCTTTCAGCAAGCGAGAAGCTCATTGGTTCTGGTCAGATGTCGACCTTTCTACATTCCCGCTAGTTTTTCCATCTTCTATCTTCTAGCTAGTTATCTTCAATTTTTTTTTTTAATAATTTCTACTTTCTTTGCTTCATTACCTTGATGAAAGTGATTAGACCCTGTCTAATTATCTCTTCAGAAAAATAAAAACTGAGCTCACGATCTAGAAAGAATTACTTCCTGTCCTTGTTACAATATTAATTGTTGTGTCTATCTTATGCACAGTTATCTACACGAACTCAGACTATGTTCCTTTTTGCAGTTTCTTTTTCTTAATTTTATTTGGTACTGAATATAACGATAGACTGTTCCATTAAGCCGTTCATTGGATGTTCGTGCCTGCATCATTTGAAAGTCGAATATATATGTGGTCCGGAGAGCTCATATGACCAGCTGGGCACCAACTGATCAAGACCACTTCGTGATGTTGTACTCACACAATCCGTTCAAATAAGAGGCCATAGAAACAAGTAGCTGATATTCATATATCATGCGTGAGTGCTACAAAACGAACCCTATCACCACAAATACATACGGGCACTCAGAATATTCATAACATGAAACATATATACTAAAACACAAGAGCTCATGCTGGCAGACAGCTCCCACACACAAACCACGATGTGGAACAGCTACCACCTTATTCTCAAGTCTCAACGATCAACTATGTAGCATATACTCTAGTAGCTACGTGGGAGATGGTCTTCCAAAGAAGAACTCAAGTCACCCTGCATACAAAATTAACCAAGGAAAAGACATAAAAATGGTTAGCCCCTCATCAAAATATATAAAAATATATTCCACTCCATTTTAATTATTCTATATATTCTTGCTTCCGATACTCATCTCAAGTAATGAATCATCTAAGCCATGGATGAGTTCTTTCTTTCAAGCTAGTCCTACATATAATTTTTCGCAAGATGCTGAGTGAAGTATGATATATAGTTGTTCTGGGCCAGTAATTAAGTATGGTTGGTAGTGGTTTTGGATGCTTACTTAGAGCAGTCGGTGGAGGGGCTGATGGTGAAGGGGATTCTGACGCCACACTTGCTAGGGAGGCCGGCAGCAAGGGCAGGCTTGATGCCGGAAATCCTGGCGGCCGTGCTCTTGAGGCAGTTGCACACTGTCCGGCGGTCGGCGGTGGTCTTTGCGGACCCGGCGAGACTCCTCACTCCACTGCAGCAGCTCGCGGGGATCGAACCCCCGCTGCGGACGTAGGAGATGCATCCCGACACGGACGACGCCACCTGACCACAGGTGATGGCGTTCGCCGCGTGCGGCGCCGACACCAGCAGCACGGCCAGCACCGCTGCCAAGGCAAGGAGGGCACCAGAGCGAGCCATGGCTTAGTAGTATGGGATTTCTAGACTCTCGCTAACAAACGGAAGTCTCTCAAAGGCTAGGCAATAGGCAAGTGGGGTGGAGGAAAATGGTTGGAACCGAAGGGGATTATATAGGCGTGAGGAGGATGGGGAGGAGAGTGAGCCAATGATATGGCGGGGAGTGGGGACGGGTAGTTGGCAGTTGTGGGTGATGGAGAAATTCTTTATACACCGCCTGCGGTGCAGAAAATTCAAGGTGGGGCGCACCATTTTTTTTATTGAATTACATAATTATTATTTTTAATATATATTTAATATTTATAATTTTATATTTTTATAAAATATTAAAAAAAATATTTTTCAATAATAAAAATATTTTTTTTCTTTTTATGACATAATAAGCAGAAAATCATAATTTCAATGCAGGATACTTTAATATCTGCACATGATGCTATAATTTTTTTGAAAAAAAAAATATCTTCGTCATTTAAAATTTCAAATAAAAAGATAAAACTGTGAGTATTAAATGAATATTAAATATATGTTAGAAAGTGATGGTTATGTTATCCAATAGGATGAAATAGTACATTCCACATCAGATTTTCTATACTGCAGGAGGTGTACAAAAAAATTCTCACGATGATATCCTAATAAGATAGAGATATTAATTTTGGAACAGCAACCCTTAGAGGATGTCTAATTATTTTATTTATATAATTTTGTTAAAATTAGTTTATTAAGCTCTTTGCATTCGACTGAGCGTAGTATTTAGCTGGATGGGATATATTGCTGAATTGATAGATCAATCCAACCATCAACCAATACATATAAATGTGCGTTATATGTCTTTTTTTTTTTTTTCAATGGATATTATGTGTTGCTTCATGATTGGACTGATGCATCAATCGAGCCCATAACCACTTCTTTTTGTGGACTCCAAAATACTGCCACTTGTCACCTCATATTCTATATATGTATTTCTTTAAATAAGAACGTATATCAAAAAGCTTAATTCCCGATGAGGAAAGTTGATATGAGAAACGGGATGACAATGCATTTATTTTCTTAGGGAAAAACAAACTCCGGCGACAGCAACATCTACTGACTTTCATTCTTCTTCTTCTTCTGTACCTTTTGTGGGGGTGAGGGGTGGGGGAGGGGTACGCAGTATTTCTGTTCTCTGAACCATGATGAAATCCCGCAAAAGGCATGGAGCTCGTGGGAGCTTTTGAGACTACGATTTCCGAAACAATACCAGTCGTCGTCGCTTGGAATCTATTTTTTCCACTTAAGTTTTGGCAAGAAATTTACGCATAGCTATTAAAATCATGTGAGCCATGCACTGATAAAATTTATTGGATTGGGATGCTATTTCCCCTTCTATCATCAAAAACACTTTCATTCACGTATCTCTATCGCTAGTTATAATTCTCAAAGCTTTAGGAAGGTTTACTTATTTTTTTTATGAAACTATTCTTGAACTACTGATGTGATAGCAGAAAAGGCATGGGTGATCGTGTCTTTCCCGCAATAAAGATCAACCGATCAATGCGACCTGGAGTGCATGCATTGTTAATTCCTAGGGGCAGCTCGGGCCCATACCATATTTTGGTGTTGGAATCACCTTGGCAGATCAGTAACCCTGATATTGACAATTAAGGAACAACCTAGACATGGACTCAAGCAAGACGTTGGCAGTGGGAAACTGCGATGAGTAAACTTTTCGCTAAGCATCTTCATCCAAGGACCATCTCATCTAATAGGAAATTAATGCGACACCAGTATTCCTGCTTAATTTGCTGTAGTTAGGCTCCATTATAGGTTTGCTTGGGAGGCTTGCTAGATCACCCAGTTGGGACATTAATCATAAGTTTAGTTCTCAGGCTTGTCCCATTGAATAGCCGTCTGTTGAGAGGAAGCTAAAGAGAAGGATATAACTTTTGGTATTCATTTGAGTATTTGTGATTGATCGATTATTGGAGATCAATAGCAAACATAGGTACGTATCCTAAATCTTAGAATAATTCGATGTTCTAAATTTTTATGGGATTTTTAAATTATGATTTTGTATTCTAATCTTCTGTATGAGATCTATGAGAAAATCCTTACAATTGGTAACAAAAACCAATATTTTATGTAGGGGACTGAATCAAATAAATAATTGATTTATTATGGTATAATCAACTAAAAAAATAAAGAAGAAGAGAGACGGATCACTTTGAGGCCGTCCCCTCTTCTCTTCCTCTTCCGTCCCTATAGTGGATCGATTGTCGGCGTGGAAGAGGGAGTTTCGATGGTGACCAGGTTCAGCCGACGATGAAAGGCCGACAATCCCATCCGGCTCTAATGATCCAAACATAAGACAAAAAAAAAAGTACGAGCGTGATGGTTCTCACCACCGTGGATCCTCCTCCACCCATGCCATTATCGCATGTGGCCATCCATCTGATGGTGCCATCCGGGCATGCAGCGGCTACCCCAACGGGCGGTGGTGCTGGACACTGGCTCTACCCCCTCCTTCCATATGTTTTTTTTAAACCAAAAAAAGAAAAAGAAGAAACCACTGGATCTCGGTTTGCTGGTGGTTCCCCTCTCTTGATCACCGGTGAACCGATGGCGTCTGGTCGAAAGAGGCATCAGGCTATCGATTGAAAGCCCCAGTGACCGCTAATAAGGTATTTGGGTGGAAGGGGAGCCGATGTTGGCCCATTCTCCACTGCCAATCGTGAGGAGGAAAGAATCTTAACGGATTTTGGGTTCAACCCAAAATCTGAACCTGATTTGCTTCATTTAATTTTATGGCACTTTTACATTTTAATCCCAATTGAATACAAAATTTGATTTTAATCCAACAAAAATTATATTTTAATCCCTGTGATGTAATTTATTGTATAAAAATCCCTATATTACAATTTCGCCACTGTCGAAGTTTATTATTTCATAATAATCCTTCAAAAATTTTAGTTTAGTCCTTGAAAAAGATTTATTTCTGATGGTAGTCTTCAAAAAAATTAATTTTTTGATGCTTTTATAATTATATGACATAATATGCATTTTTTGAAATATTTCCTACGATATAATAGCTTAAAAAATTATTTTGACATGTGATAGATCCTCTGGTAGCATGTACTTTTTCTAGTTGTATATATATTTTATATATTTTTTCAGTTTTTCTTTTGGAGATTAAATAGGTTAAAACTTAAATTATTTATTTGAGCTATATAAATTATGATTTTGGAATGCAATACTATGCTATAATACGATCAACGGGGTGCATGTTGTTAAGTATCCCATTCCAGACATGATCATTTTTTGGTATACATGGGGTTAAAGTATGCTGACTTATATTTATTTGGATATTTATTTCCTATATGGATAATTTTATGGATTGGCATAAATATTTATCACAAAAATGATTTATTTATGGCAGTTCATGGGATTTTTCATCATGAGACGGATATTTTCTAGTTATAATATGCAATCACCTGCCCAAAGGGAGTTATTGTATATTTTAATTGAGAATTGCATGGAGCATTATATTGTGAGGATGCTCTAGTTTTTAGGATCTGTCTGTCCAAAGGAGATAGGCTTCTAAATGCTAGGATATTTTTTTTTGTGGGTTTATGTGAAGAGCACTTATGCATATTACATATTCTACCCAAAAAAAAAATTTGTGATATTGTGTTTGGGCTCTTATTTATAGCTTATGTTGTTTATGTATATGCCCATTGACTAATGTTTTGCATTCTTTCTATTTGATTATACAATCTCATCTAGTGTGAACAATAATAATATTGTCGTTGAGGTCTTGATTGGATCAAATTATAAAAGGTAGAAGCAAGACATGAAATTTACTCTAGAGATTACTGACATTGACCTAGCATTTTACAAGAATAAACCTAATAATCTTAATGATCGGAGTACACCTAAATAAAAGGATTATTTTACCAAATGAAAAAAGTGTAATAGGCTTAGCTTGATTGCTATTAAGAGGTCTATTTCCGAGAATCTTCTGAGTGGCCTGCCAAAGACTCATAATGCTAAAGAGCTATTTCATGCTATAAGATAGAGATACCTTGTATCTGGGAATACTGTGTATGAATGCCTAATGAAAGAATTGATAATTAACCATGAGATATGATAATGTTGGAGGTGTTAGAAAATATATTCTGAAAATGGTTCATCTCCAAATCAAGTTGAAGGGTCTCAAAATTGAACTGTCTGATTCTTTTATTGTGCCTTATATTTTGAGTTCCTTACTTGCTAAATTCTCTCAAATCAAAACTGCCTATAATATTTTGAATGAAATCTAGAGTATTAATAACTTGATCACCAATTGTGTTGCTGAGAAAGAAAAACTTAAGAAAGAAAGGAGTAAAGGTACCATTCTTTCCTTCCAATCCATATCTCATTCTAGCAAGAGTTTTATAAATGAAAAAAGGCATAAACCTACTGCTCCTAAACAGACTTAGGGTGCTAAAGGACATCATAACAATCTCGATCAGAATCATTCAGTAGGAAGTCCCAAAGCTGTCATTGAAAAAAATTTTAAATATTTTCACTGTAAAAAGAAAGGGCATATAAGGAGTTAGTGCTATAAGTTCAAGTCTTGAATAGAAAAAAGAAAAAATAGAAAAATAAGCCCCTAGCTCTTGTTTATTATGAGTGTGGCAAAATTTTTGTACACTGACCGTAGTGTAGAAAATCTAATATCGAGTGCATCGCATTATCCGATTGGCCCATGTAGCATTCTTGTGGCATGACATGACGGATGTCATTTCATACCAAATTGGATATCTGAAGATGTGAAGAAAATAGAGGTAGTGCATTATTCCATCGTTGAATATATTTAATATATGTCATAATCTGCTTTTCAAATTAAACATGATAAAAATATCTTTTACCTCCAAAATGAAGTATTTTTATTATTTTGAAATCTAATTGGATATTATGAATGCTACTCTTCTCTCTCTCTTCTTCCTCATTTTGTTGAGCTTCTGCTAGAGCGTCTGGATGTCCAAAATTTATTCTATAGTAAGAATTATATGTCTAAGATTGTTGACTAGTATCTAGATAATATTATCCATCCAACCAACATCCCACTCATTAGGAAGTAAAATATCGTCTATAGATCTTTTATTATAATTTTTTTATAGTTTCTTTATTATAGTAGTTACTTTTATAATTAAATGAAGTTAATGCATTCGATATGTTCAAATAAAGTTTTTTTTTCAGTTTTGAATACAGCATGTCATATAAATTTTTTTGAAAAGTCATATATAATAAGTCAAGATATCATGATTTCCATCCAGGATAGTTTTTGACAATATATTAACATCCAAGATCAAAATTATAGTATTACAGATTCATATTATTACATTATAGGTTAAAATTATGACATCTTATATGTAAAATATCTTTCAAAGATAGTTTTCATAATATTATGATATTCTGGGAGTTATATTTTAACCAACAGATGTTGGAAAGTTCTAACAGAAGAATGAAAACCTTCAATTTTTCTTTTTGTGTCGGGGTGTCATAAATTTCTAAAGAGATATCATAATTTTATGAAGGGGTGTCATAAGTCTAAATCTTATATTTTCAGAAATATTTTATCTTCTGACCGTATTATTACTCTCTAGGTGTTATATTTATGACAATGGACAGTTGAATAGTCCTGATATGAAGGATCAAAACCTTTATTTTTCTGTTTTATACCGAGATATTTATATTTCTCATATTTTCAGCTCAAGTTATCTTAGAGCCATATTATTATACTCTGGGTGTCATATTTTAGCCAATAGATGATGAAAAGGTCCTGGTATAAAGGATCAAAATTGACAGTTTTTTGTTTTGCTCCTAGGTGTCATAATTTTCTAAAAAGATGTCATAAATTTTGTGAAGGAGTGTCATAAGTCTAATTCTTATATTTTCAGATCAAGTTATTATCGTACCGTATTATGATATCTTGGGAGTTATATTTTAGCCAACGGATAATGGAAAGTCTTGATAAGAGAATCAAAATCATCAATTTTTTTTTATGCCGGTGCGTCATAAATTTCTAAAGTGGTGTCTTATTTTTTTGAATGAGTATCATCAGTTTAAATCTTATATTTTCAAAAAAAATTTATCTCCTGACCATATTATTACTCTCTGGGTGTCATTATTAATATCCTCTAAAGAAAATATCACCTAACACTATTGATATCGATGTTATTGATCTTGTACAAAGATTTCTATAGATGATGTTAAAATTATAGATCTGAAAAATATCCAACATGATCAGTTGGATGGGATTATTGGTGTTGTTCAAAAGAATGCACCTTCTCCTACTACTCCGAATGCAGACAATGATTATGTTAATCCTCACATTGAAATGGAGTTCAATTCAACAAACGATGTGTATAATTTCTACAATTGATATGCAAAAAGAGTTGGTTTTGGAATCACAACCGTGTGTAATTGGTCCAACCACAAAAAAGAAATATGCTTCAAGCACCTAGCATGTTGGAGGAAAGGAAAATCTAGGAAAATTGGTAATTCTATGAATCCAAGGGATACTAGAAAAATTGATTGTAAAGTATCGATAAAAGCAAGACTAAATTCTAAAAATGGTAAGTGGATATTGGATGATGTTTTTCTAGAACATAACCATGGGCTGTGCATATTAACCGTCGGTTATCTACGATTTCATCGAAGGATCAACACACCAGAAAAGACAAAGATCAGCAATATGCACGCCGTGAATATATCCATAACTCAAATATACTCTGCCATGGCAAGAAGAAAAGGGGATAGAAGGTAGCAAAATTTCACAAAGAATGATGCTCATTATTTCATCTATCAGGAATGTCAGAGTCAGCTAAAAGAAGGAGATGCACAGTCAATGGTAATCTACTTCACACAGATGCAAGTTAAAAATGTAAATTTCTTTTATACTTTGGACCTAAATGACAATGGGCAGCTTAGGACTATCTTCTGGATCCATCCAAGGTCAAGAATATCAAGCACTTACTTTGGTGATATACTAATCTTTGACACAACTTATCTGACAAACACATATCAAATGCTATTCTGTCCATTTGTTGGAATTAACCATCATAGACAGTCCACCTTGCTTGGTTGTGCATTGTTGTCAGATAAGAGGACTGAGATATTTAAGTGGATATTTCAATCATGGCTGGATGAAAATCAGGGTCAATCACCCAATGCCATCATAATTGATCAAGATAAGGCAATCGAGGCTGCTGTCAGGGAGGTTTTTGCCAATGCACGGCATCGATTTTATTTGTGGCATATATTAAAGAAGATGCTTGAAAAAATCGGCCACATATGCACTGCCAATTCCAAATTTATATTTGAGTTTGATGAGGTGATATATGATACAGTTACGACACAAACTTTTGAGGAAAGGTGGTCACAACTCATGGAGAAATATAAAGAATGCAAGGCTATAGATTGGTTAAATGACCTTTATGAATGTCCGAATAAATAGATTTTAGTTTACCTTAAGAATACATTCTTCGTAGGTTTCTATGACATTATGTTTGATTTATGTACATGTTTACAAATTTTTAGCATATGGAGATATTTAATGCTTCTCCTTTTTCTTTTATAATTCTGTATAGGCATGTCATCTTCACAAAGGAGCAAGAGCTTCAATCACTTCTTTGATGATTTCATAAATTCGATGACTACACTCAGAAAATTCATCGATGGATATGAAGATGCCTTGGAGAAAAGATATGAAGTAGAAAATAAGCAAGATAATAAATCATTGCAAACAAATACTTTTCTAAAGATATTCTCGCCTTTTGAGAGGCAAGCAGCAGCCAAATATACAAGGCACATATCAGAAAATTTTCGAATGAGATCCTTGAAATGGCTGCATCAAATGCAAAATTAATTGAAGAAGTTGATAACTATGCTGTATATTCCATAAAGTCATTTGAGAGGATTGAAGTTGATGGAATAAGCAAGGAGATTATAAGAAATTATGTTATTTCATATGACAACCATTTAGAGGAGGTCAAATGCCAGTGTTGATCCTTTCAATTCAGTAGATACTTATGTAGGCATGCCTTATTAGTCCTTCATCAAAGCGAAGTGTTTCGTATTCGAGATAAGTACTTTTTAAAGAGATGGTGCAAGGATATGAAATACCAATTCGATGATTTTGACTATAATATTTAATTTTCTGATGAAAGCATTAGAAAATCACGGTATGCACTCACATTATGTAGATTAAGATATCCTAATTTATTTTTATGAAATTCCATTAAATGTCATAAAATCCTATTACAAATGTGACATCCTATTGATTGTAGATATGCTTTGAAGTTATTGGATGATGAAGCTTGCAGAGGTAGCCTCCATGTCCGAAGATGCATTTAATTTAGTGATGGATGATCTAACACCATTATTCAAAAGAGTAGTGAATGCCAATTGTGCAGCTCAGCTAAGTACACAACTTCTTATCCAAGATCCTGATCAAATTGCTATGAAAGACCATCCAAGAGAGAATAGAATTAAGAGCGAATTGGAGAAGAAGTCAAAAAAAAATATGAACAAGAATTCTACTAATAATTTTTTTGAATAAAATCAAAAAAGACCTGCAAAAAGATAAAGAAACACTTTCCAACAAGTAGCAGAAGTAGTCCAACAAACAATTGAAAGTACTATACTATCTGCCGATCCATTTTTGGATGAGTTTGATGCTTATGTATGCAGTCAACTAACATAAGAAAGAGCATAATTTCTCTTAATTTTTCTATAATCTTGTACAATTTTATGATATCTGCAGAAATTTATAACATCATATATTTGACATATGATTTACTATGGTAAAATTATGATATGTCATTTTAACATATGATTTCAGAAATTAAATTATGGCATCCAAGACTAATAGAGAAAAAAAGATGATGAATATATACAAAAATAGAATTATGACACCCCTTCTTAGAAATTATGACATCCCTTCACAGAAATTATGATATCCCTGCAGAAAGTGCTAAACTGAAGTTGTTAACCCCTCTTTCCAGATCTTCCTATCATTTTTTGCCTATATCATGACTCTCATGATGTCATAATATGATACGGTAGAAAAAAAATAATGAATATATGAGGAAACAGAAATATGATGTCATTTTTTAAAAATTATGACATCCCTTCACAGAAATTACGACATCCCTACAGAAAATACTAAACTAAAGTTGTTAACCCCTTCTTCCATATCTTCTGATCATTCTTTGCCTATATAATGACTCTCAGGATGTTATAATATAGCATGAAGAAAAAAAGATGATGAATATATAGAGAAACAGAATTATGACACCCCTTCTTATAAATTATGGCACCCCTTCACAGAAATTATAACACGCCGGTAGAAAGTGCTAAACTAAAATTGTTAACCCCTCCTTCCAGGTCTTCCTATCATCCTTTGCCTATATTATGACTCTTAAAATGTAATAATATGGCATGGAGAAAAAAAGATGATAAATATATGGAGAAACAGAATTATGACACTTCTTCTTAGAAATTATGGCAAACCACCCTATTACCTCCACCCTTCAAATCACCAGGTAAGTCTATGTCACAAACTTGCTTACCGGATCTAATTATCATTCATGGAGACATTTAATAGAGAATGCCTTGTATGCAAAGAACAAGGTAGGGTTTGTTGATAGGACATTGGAGAAACTGAGTGAAGCTTCTTCCGAGTACCGAGATTGGATGCAGTGCAATGCA
The DNA here is from genome assembly GCF_000442705.2 of Elaeis guineensis. Taxonomy (NCBI): domain Eukaryota; kingdom Viridiplantae; phylum Streptophyta; class Magnoliopsida; order Arecales; family Arecaceae; genus Elaeis; species Elaeis guineensis. The sequence goes on from NC_026002.2 coordinate 40,385,963, forward strand.
ATGGTAGTCGCATGGCTTACAAATTCTATGACCAAGGAGCTATATGAGATCTGCGGCAACAACTCATGATATATGGGTGGACTTGGAAGAGTGCTTCTCATAAGGGAATGCCACTCGAGTCTACCAAATATGGAGGAATATTAGTCTACTTTAACAGGAGAAGATGTCAGCCATCAGTTATTATAGCAAACTGAAGATGTTGTGGGAGGAGTTGCAAATATATGATCTGATTCCCCCATCCACTTGTGGCTCTCTCAAGGCAATCACGGCATTAAGAGAGAGGGCTAAACTGTATGATTTCTTGATGGGACTCGACGAAGCTTATAATGTCATGCACTCACAAATCTTAGGGACGGACCCGCTGCCCTCTCTTGGAAAAGCAGACGCTATGGTGGCGGAAGAGGAGGTGCAGTAGGCAGTGGTGGCAAATCATAAACCCAACATTGAAGCGACTACTCTAACCACAGAGGCTGCCATGCTCACTGCTAGATCTAAGAATGGGCGCAGGGAGTCTGATGTCTCAAAACAGAATGTGAAGCCCAGTGCGAGCCATTCACGATGCAAGAACTGTAAATGATTGGGTCATACCAAAGTGCACTGCTGCGAATTGATTGGGTATCCACCCAATTGGAAGTCGAAGGTTGAAAAATCCAACTCCATACAATCCACTGACGATGGCAGCTATGGAGGCTCACCCATCCTAGGTCTTTCAGCCATAGAATACAGACAGCTCTTGAATCCTATTTATGGTGCAAAGATAGGTTGTGATGGTGGCAAGATTGTAGCTGATGGCAACAAGTTGACAGGTGCTGCCAATTTTGTTGGTAAGTCAATAAGGCACTTCAGTTGGATTATTGATTCAGGAGCTACTGACCACATGACTAGGTCAATGAATCTAATTCAATTACGTAATATGTATAAAGGAGGCAGGTCTATACGGCTGCCTAATGGACAATTGCTTGAGGTGCAGCTAGCAAAGTGGAAACTTTGTCCTCCCCAATAAACTGAAGTTACAAGAAATACTTAAGATTAGTGATTTCTAATGCAATTTGTTATCAGTGAGCAAATTGATAAAGGATAATAACTGTGTACTCACTTTCTATCTGAATTTTTGTATTTTGTAGGACCTACACTCGAGGAGGCCGATTGGAGTGGGTAGGCAGCATGATGGGCTATATTATCTAGATTTTGGGCAAGCGGCAGTCTCTAGGCATGTGGCATGACATGGGCAGTCATCTCATATCTAGCATATGCGGTTGGGACACTCTCCTTTGCATTGTTTATCCTGCATTCTCAGTTTATCTAATAAGATTGTTGGTAGTGATAAACTAGTCTGTGATTCATATCATCGTGCCAAACAAACTAGACCTATATTTCCTATTAGTCATAATATAGCCGCAGCTTGTTTGATTTAATTCATTGTGATATTTGGGGCCCATATGCTACTCCTTCGCATTCAGAGGCACATTATTTTTTGACCATAGTTGATGACTTTTCTCGATGCACTTGGATTTATTTAATGCAATTTAAGTCACAAGTATACCGATATTTGACACTTTTTTGCAATATGGTGCACACTCAATTTGGCACACAAGTTAAGTGTATTCGAAGTGACAATAGTCAAGAATTTAAGTCATGGGCAATGCTTGATTATATGATGCAGTTTGGGATCCAACAACAAATCTCTTATACTTACACACCTCAACAGAATAGGAGGATTGAAAGAAAATAAAGGCATTTGTTAGAGGTGGCTAGAGCCTTATGCTTTCAGGCCAACTTACCCATTGAATTTTGGGGGCAATGCATTCTTACTACAGCCTACCTCATTAATTTGTTGCCCACACGTGTTCTGTCCAACAAATCCCCATATGAGGTGTTGTTTGGTCAACCTCCTAAATATGACCATTTAAGAGTCTTTGGGTGTTTATGTTATGCTCAATTACACTCTCCCATAAAAGACAAATTTGGCCTATGTTCTATTAAGTGTATTTTTATGGGATATCCCCATGGGCAAAAGAGACATCGGATGTATGATTTGGCTAGCAAGCAAATTTTCACATCTTGAGATGTGGTCTTTTGTGAGAACATACTTCCATTTGCTATTACTGAGAGTAAAGAGAGTGCAACTACTGAAAATTATGGCATGTTGAGTAGCCCACTTTTTCTAAATGATAATGAAAACTCACATGAGCAATTGCCTGGACCACCAAGTCAGACGAGTCCAAATGGTACAGTCTATACACCTTCCATGCAGTGGACCACTCCAGATTCAAGGGCAATAGGCACGGACCTCCTTGAAGAATCTGTCTCCATGTTACTAGGTGCACCAGAGAGTCTAACAAGTGAAATCAACTCATTAGCCCAAGCACCCAGTGTTTCAGAGGAAGTTTTAACTCGACCACATCGAGATCGGACAATGCCACAATGGTATCAAGACTTCATTTGCACATTGCCCAGCTCTCTTGCCCCATCACGTAGCTCCACACCTTCGGCTAACCCTAGTGTATCCTCTCTCTTCATATTTATTCCATGATAGATTATCTGCTGCTCACTCTGCTTTCTTAGTAGTAATCACTTCTGTAGATGCTGTAGATGAGTCATATACTTATCTTCAGGCCATCAAACATGAGCATTGGCATGAGGCCATGGACCGTGAAATTGAAGCACTTGAGAATAATGGAACTTGGTCTCTCCCGCCAGGAAAGTGACACCAAGTGGGTTTACAAGGTGAAGTATAAATTTGATGGGAGCATCGAGCGTTATAAAGCTCGATTAGTTGCGAAGGGGTACACTCAAATTGAGGATTTGGACTACCATTAGACCTTTGCACCTGTGGCAAAATTTATAACTGTATGTTATCTCTTGGCTGTAGTAGCAGTACGGAATTGAGAGTTACATCAACTTGATGTTAATAATACTTTTTTGCATGGGGATCTTCATGAGAAGGTATATGTGAAAATACCTCATAGTTATGCATGCTTAGGGGATAATAAGGTTTGTCGCCTTCACAAATCCTTATAAGGCCTCAAACAGGCTTCTCATAATCGGTACCAAAAGTTTACTACAGCGCTCATTCAGCATGGATTTTTTCAATCAAAGGCAGACTATTCCTTATTTACTTCCCATCAGGGTAACTCATTTATAGTAGTTTTGATTTATGTTGATGATGTGATTATTGCTAGGAATGGCAAAGGTCATATAACTGCTTTTAAATGCTACCTCAATGATAAATTTCACATTAAGGATCTTGGTCCCCTCAAATACTTTCTTGGGATTGAGGTAGCTTGTTCTCCATCTGGCATAGTTTTAAGTCAACATGAATATGCCTTGGATATTCTTGATGAAGCAGGGATGTTGGGGTGTCGGCCCAGTTCATCTCCTAAGGAGACCCGACACCACTTATCTTCTACTATAGGGGCATGTCTATCGGACCGCTCGTAGTACCGTCGGCTTGTTGGATGATTACTCTACTTTACCACAATAAGGCTTGATATTTGTTATTCTATTCATATTCTCACACAATTTATGCAAGATCTCAAGCAACTTCATTGGGATGCGGCCCTCCGTATATTCCGGCTCATAAAGTCAGCACCTAGCCAAGGCATTCTTCTTCCCTCTATCGGGTCACTCATTCTGCAGACTTATTGTGACATTGACTGGGCAGGTTGCCCAGACACACACCATTCCACTACTGGTTATCTGGTCTTTCTTAGAGAAACTCTTATTTCTTGATGCTCAAAGAAGCAATCTATTCTCTCTTGATCATCCGTCGAGGCTAAGTATCGAACCATGGCAACTACTACTAGTAAAATTTTGTAGCTTCTTCAGCTACTTTCTGATTTTCTTATGGTGCACCCAGCCTCTGTTACATTACATTATGACAACAAAGCGGCTATGCATATTGTAAATAATCCTGTCTTTCATGAACGCATCAAACATATTAAAATTGATTATCATTTTGTGCGTGATCGGGTTCAATCAAAAGAACTTTTATTACGTCATGTCTCTACTTCAAGTCAATTGGCAGACATCTTCACAAAGGTCCTCACTTCATCCGTTTTCTCCATACTACTTCACAAGTTGGGCATTGTCAACCTCCATGCACCAACTTGAAGGGGAGTGTTTGCGTAATTGATGGGATTCTGATTTTTCTGTTGTAATTGAATGATGTACCTAGCTATAATTTTTTTTTTATTATTATTATTTATTTCCTCTATATCTTTCGTGTTGTAATTATCTTCTTAGCTTGCATTATATTAGGAAGGCAGAGGAAAATATTTCCTCCATATCTTTCTTGTTGTAATTATCTTCTTAGCTTGCATTGCATGAGGAAGATCAGATTTTCCTCCTATTTCTTATTAATTTGCATTGTATTAGGATGATCAGATTTTCTTCCTTGATATTGTATGCATTTTGTATATATGCTGGATAGCTAATCAATAAAATTCATCACCCTCATTATTTCATTTCTCTCCAAAAATCATTTTTGCTGATGGTGGTTGACTATGAATGAATTACATTCTACAATATCGCACGTGCACCGCAGGATCCGCACTCTTCTTTAAATAAAAATATGTATCAATTACTTTAATTCCCGACAATAACCGGTGTCTTCTCTCCACTGACGGCAACACCTACTCACTTTCATTCTTTTATTTTTTTCAGTTATTGTGGGCGCAGGGGTAGGCGAGGGGTACGTCGCCATTTCTGTTCTTTGAACCGTGATGAAATCGCGCAAGAAGTATGGAGCTCATGGCAAGTTTTGACACTAAGATTTACGAATTTTTGTAAGAAGCTTGAAATATGAAGACAATACTAGTCGTCGTAGCTTGGAATCTATTTTTTCGGCTAAACTTTGGTCAGAAATTTAGACATATATAGCTATTAAAATCATATGAGCTGCTGATCAAATTTATCAGATGGGGATGTTGTTTCCTCTTCGATGATCTAAAATACTTTCATTCATGTATCTCTGTCGCTGGTTATAGATCACAGCTAATGAGAAATTACCAACTCAGCATCTGATCCAATATAGATCACTTAATTGGCACATTAATTCTATGTCTAGGCTTAAATTTGACTTCCCAATGTTATTTATGCTGCAATATTCTTTTTTTTTTCTTTTTCTGCTCTTTAATTTTGATACAGGTTTTAGATTATTATGCCTCTTTTGTGCTGTTAAACATGAATACCAACCTCAGGCAAGTCTTCCAGGGCATCTTAATTTGTTTATTTATAAACTCTTGTCATTGCTGTTGTTCGATGTAAACATGGGTCGCCCTATCTTGGATCAATTTCTAATTTAGTTTACTCGACCTATTCGAAAGATGAATCGTGTGAACTTGGGGGTCCATATATAACCAGCACTGATTGATCAATGTCTGGCTGTTGCTCAGTTGCATTTGCAGTCACACGAGACATCAAATGATCAAGAGACCAAATTTCTAGTGGTACCAAGTTACTACCATCTACATAAGATGACAGGGCTACAGAATTGGTCCCGTAGCTATGGTCACTCATTAAGTCACCAGAACATGAAAATGAAAGCAAATAATGATAGCTGATTTTTTTTTTTTTTTTGATGAGGATTTATGCAGCTATGTATTCAATGCCATATCGATTATATATTAGATAAATTTTGGATACTTATATAAAATAAAAAAAATCTAAGTAATATATTCTAATAATTTTTTTTTGATGAGATTTTAATTTGCTAGCTTCACAGTTTGTATACTGTAGTTACTGGGCATGCGGCGGCTACCCCAATGGGCGGTGGTGCCGGACACTGGCTCTATCCCCTCCTTCCATACGTTTTTTTCAAACCAAAAATAGAAAAAGAAGAAACCACTGGATCTCGATTTGCTGGCGGTTCCCCTCTCTTGATCGTCGATGAACCAATGGCGTTTGGTCGAAAGAGGCATCAGACCATCGATTGAAAGCCCCAGTGACCGCCAATAAGGTATTTGGGTGGAAGGGGAGCCGGTGTTGGCCTATTCTCCACTGCCAATCGTGAGAAGGAAGGAATCTTAACGGATTTTGGGTTCAACCCAAAATCTGAACCTGATTTACTTCATTTAGTTTTATGAAACTTTTGCATTTTAATCCCAATTGAATACAAAATTTGATTTCAATCCAACAAAAATTATATTTTAATCCCTGTGATGTAATTTATTGTATAAAAATCCCTATATTACAGTTTTGCCACTGTCGAAGTTTATTATTTCATAATAATCCTTCAAAAATTTTAGTTTAGTCCTTGAAAAAGATTTATTTCTCATGGTAGTCTTCAAAAAAATTAATTTTTTGATGCTTTTATAATTATATGACATAATATGTATTTTTTAAAATATTTTCTATGATATAATAGCTTAAAAAATTATTTTGACATGTGATAGATCCTCTGGTAGCATGTAATTTTTCTAGTTGTATATATATTTTATATACTTTTTCAGTTTTTCTTTTGGAGATTAAATAGGTTAAAACTTAAATTATTTATTTGAGCTATATAAATCTATTACTATGATTTTGGAATGCAATACTATGCTATAATACGATCAACGGGATGCATGTTGTTAAGTATCCCATTCCAGACATGATCATTTGTAGGTATACATGGGGTTAAAGTATGCTGACTTATATTTATTTGGATATTTATTTCCTATATAGATAATTTTATGGATTGACATAAATATTTATCATAAAAATGATTTATTTATGTCAGTTCATGAGATTTTTCATCATGAGAAGGATATTTTCTAGTTATAATATGCAATCACCTGCCCAAAGGGAGTTATTGTATATTTTAATTGAGAATTGCATGGAGCATTATGTTGTGAGGGTGCTCTAGTTTTTAGGATCTGTTTGTCCAAAGGGGATAGGCTTCTAAATGCTAGGATATTTTTTTTTGTGGGTTTATGTGAAGAGCACTTATGCATATTACATATTCTACCCAAAAAAAATTTGTGATATTGTGTTTGGGCTCTTATTTATAGCTTATGTTGTTTATGTATATGCCCATTGACTAATGTTTTGCATTCTTTCTATTTGATTATACAATCTCATCTAGTGTGAACAATAATAATATTGTCGTTGAGGTCTTGATTGGATCAAATTATAAAAAGTAGAAGCAAAACATGAAATTTACTCTAGAGATTACTGACATTGACCTAGCATTTTACAAGAATAAACCTGATAATCTTAATGATCGGAGTACACCTGAATAAAAGGATTATTTTATCAAATGAAAAAAGTGTAATAGGCTTAGCTTGATTGCTATTAAGAAGTCTATTTCCGAGCATCTTCTGAGTGGCCTGCCAGAAATCCATAATGCTAAAGAGCTATTTCATGCTCTAAGATAGAGTTACCTTGTATCTGAGAATACTGTGTATGAATGCCTAATGAAAGAATTGATAATTAACCATGAGATATGATAATGTTGGAGGTGTTAGAAAATATATTTTGAAAATGGTTCATCTCCAAATCAAGCTGAAGGGTCTCAAAATTGAACTGTTTGATTCTTTAATTGTGCCTTATATTTTGAGTTCCTTACTTGCTGAATTCTCTCAAATCAAAACTGCCTATAATACTTTGAATGAAATCTAGAGTATTAATGATTTGATCACTAATTGTGTTGCTGAGAAAGAAAAACTTAAGAAAGAAAAGAGTAAAGGTACCATTCTTTCCTTCCAATCCATATCTCATTCTAGCAAGAGTTTTATAAATAAAAAAAGGCATAAACCTACTTCTCCTAAATAGACTTAGGGTGCTAAAGGACATGATAACAATTTCAATCAGAATCATTCAGTAGGAAGTCCCAAAGCTGCCATTGAAAAAATTTTTAAATATTTTCACTGTAAAAAGAAAGGGCATATAAGGAGTTAGTGCTATAAGTTCAAGTCTTGAATAGAAAAAAAAAAAAGAAAAATAAGCCCCTAGCTCTTGTTTATTATGAGTGTGGCAAAATTTTTGTACACCGACCGTAGTGTAGAAAATCTGATGTCGAGTGCATCGTATTATCCGATTGGCCCATGTAGCATTCTTGTGGCATGACATGACGGATGTCATTTCATACCAAACTGGATATCTAAAGATGTGAAGAAAATAGAGGCAGTGCATTATTCCATCGTTGAATATATTTAATATATATCATAATCTGCTTTTCAAATTAAACATGATAAAAATATCTTTTACCTCCAAAATGAAGTATTTTTATTATTTTGAAATCTGATTGGATATTACGAATGCTACTCTTTTCTCTCTCTTCTTCTTCATTTTGTTGAGCTTCTGCTTGAGCGTCTGGATGTCCAAAATTTATTCTATAGTAAGAATTATATGTCTAAGATTGTTAACTAGTATCTAGATAATATTATCCATCCAACCAACATTCCACTCATTAGGAAGTAAAATATCATCTGTAGATCCTTTATTATAATTTTTTTATAGTTTCTTTATTATAGTAGTTACTTTTATAATTAAATAAAGTTAATACATTCGATATGTTTCAATAAAATATTTTTTCAGTTTTGAATACAGCATGTCATATAAATTTTTTTGAAAAGTCATATGTAATAAGTCAGGATATCATGATTTTTATCCAAGATAGTTTTTGATAATATATTAACATCCAAGATCAAAATTATAGTATTACAGATTCATATTATTACATTATAGGTTAAAATTATGACATCCTATATATAAAATATCTTTCAAAGATAGTTTTGATAATATTATGATATTCTATATCAAAATTATGATATTATAGATTAATATTATAATATCTTATATGTAAAATATCTCTTAAATATATTTTTTGATATTTTTATGATATTCTATATTAAAATTATAACATCCTATATGTAAAATATCTTTTAAAGATAATTTTAATAATATTATAATATTTTAAATTATAATTATAATTTTATAAGTTAATATAATATTATATAGATAAAATATCTTTTAAATATATTTTTTGATATTTTTGTGATATCTTAGATCAAAATTATGATATTTTATGTTAAAATTATGACATCCTATAAGTAAAATATTTTTTGAAAGTTTTGATAATATTATGACATTCTGAATCAAAATTATGATATTTTAAATAAAAATTATGATATTTTATAGATAGAATATATTTCTGAATATAGGTTATGATATTTTGGATTAAAATTATGATATTATAGATTGAAATTATGATATTCTAGTTTGAAATTATGATATCTTATAGTAAAAATAGTTTCTAAAATAAGAAGATGTCATAATTATGATATTTTTGATTAAAATTATGATATTTTAAGTTAGAATTATGATATTATGTGGTATATCTTCAAAGAACTTTGTATTTATGTCTTTCATATATATTTTTTGATTTTAGAGAACCTTCTTATACCTTCTACAAAAATTTTTGTAAATGATCAGTTAGATAAAATTTTTTATGATGATTGTCTTGAGAATCCATCTTTTTAGTGCACCAAATGTAGTTAATGAGTTGGTAGAGTGCAAGGAGAAAGGATGATCGGGATATCACTCTTTGTCATCACTACAGAGCCATCGACGGACCAAAAGATCTTGTTCCTAGCTTGTAAGAGTAATGGTTTATGATAAAAAGAGGATCGCAAGAAAAACGAAAGAGGAGAGGGGCCAAGAATAAAAATAATATGTTATAAATTTCTTGCTGAATGTCATAATTTATAAATTAAATATTTTAATTTCATCAAAATATAAAACATACTATAATAGATGATTTAAAAAATATATTATTTTAATAAAATTTAATTTTAAATTTGAAATATATTATATAGATTGATCATAATTATGTAATACTTTTTACTTTAAAAAAATTTTTTGTGCATGATTTCATAATTTTGATATAGGATGTTATATTTCTACAAGTATTATATTTAATAATATTTTTATACCAAAATATCATAATTTTAATCTATAATATCATAATTTTGGCCTATGATATCATAATTGTACATTTGGGGATATTTTTTATATCAAGATATCATAATTTTAATCTATAATTTTATAATTTTGATCCAAAATATCATAATTCTATGTTCAAAGATGTTTATTATATGAAATATCATAATTTTAATTTAAAATATCATAATTTTAATTCAAAATATTAGAATTATATATTTGATGATATTTTTTGTATCAATATGTCATAATTTTAACATATAATGTCATAATTTTGATCCAAGATGTCATAATTTTACATTCGTAGATATTTTTTATATCAAAAAGTTATAATTTAATCTATAATATCATAATTTTAATTTAAAATATTATAATTCTACATTCAGAGATATTTTTTATATCATTGGATGTCATAATTTTAACCTATAATATCATAATTTCATCCAAAATATCATAATTCTGTATTTAGTAATATTTTCTGTATCAAGATATCATAATTTTAATCTACAATATCATAATTTTGATCTTGAATATCATAATTTTATATTCATGTATATTTTATGTATCAGGATGCCATAATTTTAATCCATAATATCAAAATTTTGATCCAAAATGTCTTAATTTTATGTTCAGAGATATTTATTATATCGAATATCATAATTTTAACCTATAATATCATAATTTTGATTCAAAATATTATAATTCTATATTTAATAATATTTTTTATACCAAATTATCATAATTTTAACCTACAATATTATAATTCTGATTTAGAATGTCATAATTTTATGTTCGATGATGTTTATTGTGTCAGATATTATAATTTTAATCTATAATATCATAATTTTAATCTATAATATCATAATTCTATATTTGATGATATTTTTTATATCAAAATATTATAATTTTAATCTATAATTTTATATTTGAAAACTTTATTTGTGCTAGAATATCATAATTTTAACTTATAATATCATAATTTTGATTCAAGATATTATAATTTTATATTCAAAGATATTTTTATATCGAATATCATAATTTTAACTTATAATATTATAATTTTAATCTAAAATATCATAATTATATATTTGAAGATATTTTTTTGTATCAAGATGTCATAATTTAAATTTATAATATCATAATTTTGATCTAGAATGATATTATAGATAAAATTATGACATCTAGTATAAGAAACATCTCTGAATGTAGAATTATAATATTTTAGATCAAAATTATGGCATTGTATATTAAAATTATGATATTTTGATATTGAAAATATCATCAAATATAAAATTATGATATCCTAGATCAAAAATATGATATTGTAGGTTTAAATTATGATATTTGATATAAAAAATATATTTGAATATAGAATTATGATATTCTGAGTCAAAATTATGATATTGTAAGTTAAAATTATGATATCCTGATACAGAAAAAATTTTTAAAAATAAAATTATGAATCTTGAATCAAAATTATGATATTATAGATTAAAATTATGATATTTTTATACAAAAAATATAATCAAATATAGAATTATGAGATCTTGAGTCAAAATCATGATATTATAAGTTAAAATTATGACATATGGTATAATAAATATCTTTAAATATAGAATTATGATATTCTGAATCAAAATTATGATATTGTAGGTTAAAATGATGACATCCTAACATAGAAAATATCTTTGAATATAAAATTATGATATCCTATATCAAAATTTTGATATTGTAGGTTAAAATTATGATGTCTTGATATAGAAAATATTTTTAAATATAATATTTAAAGAAATATGATATCTTTTATCAAAATTATGAAATCATGTATCAAAAATTTTTTTAAAATAGAAAGCATTACATAATTACGATCAGTCGATACAATATATTTCAAATCTAGCACCATATTTTATTAAAGTAATAGATTTTTCAAACCATCTATTACACTATATTTCATATTTTGATAAAATTAAAATATCTAATTTATAAATTATAATATCCAGTAAGAAAGTTATAATATGTTATTTTCATCCTTAGCCCTCTCCTCCCTCGCTCTTCCTGTGCTCCTCTTCTTGTCATAAGCCATTGCCCCTATAAGTTAGGAGCAAAATCTTTTGACCTATCAGTGGTTCTATAGTGGTGATGAAGAGTGACATCTCGATTCTGTTTCTTTCTCACACTTCACCAACTCATTATCTATATTTGGTGTACTAGAAGAAGGTAGATTCTCAAGACAACCATTATATGAAGCATCATCCAACTGATCATTTATGAAAATTTTTATAGAGGGTATACAAAAAAAATTTTTGAAGTCAAAAAATATATGTGAAAGATATAAATACAAGATTCTTTGAAAATAAACTATAATATATTATAATTTTAACTTAAAATATTATAATTTCAATCTAAAATATTATAATTATAATATCTTACTTCACAATCTATTTTTACTATAGGATGTCATAATTTCAATCTAGAATATTATAATTTTAATCTATAATATCATAATTTTGATCTAAGATGTCATAACTTGCATTCAGAAATATTTTTTATCTAGAGGATGTCATAATTTTAACTTAAAAAATCATAATTTTGATCTAAAATAGTATAAAATATCAAAAAATATATTTAAAAAATATTTTATCTATAAGATGTCATAATATTAATCTAAAATATCATAATTTTGATTTAAAATATCATAATATTATCACAACTACCTTCAAAAAGTATTTTACCTACAAGATGTCATAATTTTAACATAAAATATTAACATATAATATCATAATTTTGATCCAAAATATCATAAAATATCAAAAAATATACTTAGAAGATATTTTACCTACATGATGTTATAATATTAACTTATAATGTATGTCCTAGGATGTCATAATATTATCAAAACTATCTTTGAAAGATATTTTATATATAAAATATCATAATTTTAACATAAAATATCATAATTTTAATATAAAATATCATAAAAATACCAAAAAATATACTTGAAAGGTGTTTTACCTATGAGATATCATTATATTAATCTATAATGTCATAATTTTGATCTAGAATGTCATAATATTATCAAACTATTTTTAAAAAATATTTTTTATAAATAATTTTATAATTTTAATCTATAATATCATAATTTTGATCTTGGACGTCAATATATTGTCAAAAAATATTTTGAATAGAAATCGTGGTATCCTGACTTATTATATGACTTTTTGAAAAAAATTATATGACATGTATATTCAAAATTTTAAAAAAAAACTATATTTGAACCTATCAAATATATTAACTTCGTTTAACTACGAAAGAAGCTGCTGTAATAAAGAAACTATAAAAAAATATAATAAATGATATATAAATTACATTTTACTTTCTGATGAGTGGGATATATTGCTTGAATGGATAATATTATGTAGATACTAACTAATATCTTTACATGCATAATTCTCAATACAGAATAAATTTTAGATATCCAAATGCTCAGGCAGAAGCTCAATTAAGTGAGGAAGAAGAGAGAAGAAAAGCAGCATTGGTAATGTCCAAGTAGATTTCAAAATAATAAAAATACTTCATTTTGGAGGGAAAGAACATTTTCATCATGTTTAATTTGAAAAGACATATATTAAATATATTCGATGATGGAACAAAGCACTTCCACTATTTTCTTCGCACCTTCAGGTGTCCAGTTTAGTATGAAATGGCATTAATCACATTATGTCAACGAGGATGCTATGTAGACCAATTGGATAACACGGTGCGCTCCATATCATATTTTCTACATCATGGCTAGTGTACAAAGAATTTTGTAGGAGTTAAATGTAGTCAATATCTCTATTGATTCCTGATGAATTGATAGTGGTGCCACAACTCATATTGCCATCTCTTTCATCTGAACATCTGTGATTGATCGATTATTAAGAATCAATGGTGAACATAGATACGCATCCTAAATCTTAGAATAATTAAGTGTTCTAAACTTTTGTGAGATTTATGAATCTCTTACATGTGGAGATTTTTTCTTGAATTATGATTTTGGGTTCTAATCTTCTGTATGAGATCCATGGAAAAATTCTTACATAATTTTGATACAGGTTTTAAGTTGTTATGCCTCTCTTATATGTTATACACGAAGGCTAGACCAGGGCAAGTATTCTATATTTCTATTCGTTTATTATAAATTGTTGTTGTTGCTATAGATGGATGCAAAGATATGTTGTCCCACCTTGGATCAGTTTCTAAGTTGACCCATTTGACAGATGAATCTTATAAATTTAGGGGTCCATACAACTAGCACTGATTGATTAATATGTGGCTGTTGCTCAATTTTGGGGGAATTATAGTCACATAATCCATCAAATCAAGAGGATAAATTTGTAGTAGTTACAAAGTATTGATATTTACATATGACGATAGGCTATGGAATCCAGTCACCACAATCATGATAGTAATTATAAGTCGCAAGAACAAGAAAAGAAAAGCAAATAATGATAGCCAACTGCTTTTATGGGGATACATATATGGATGTATATTTAGCTTCGTATCAACTATGTATTGAATAGATCTTAAATATTTATATAGAATTAAAAAAATTAAATAATATATTTTTAACTAGTAATTTTTAGATTGTTATAGTTTTCGCACCATAGTCCAAGTGCTTAACATATATATTCCATCTTTTTCTTCCTCATCGAGTATGTAATTCAGTAGTTATTTAGGAGAATGTCCTCCTAAGAAGAGCTTAGTACTGCATAAATAACTATGGAAAAGAAATAGTTAGTCTTCGGCTATATATATTCTTCCATGAACCATAAATTACAAAATTAACTAATTAATAAATAATTTTAAAAATAACTAATTGATAAATTAATTTTTAAAACATGCGATGGAGGGATTAGTTTGTAAACAAACATCTGTGTAAACAAATCTAAATAGTAATTATAAGATTAAAAAAGATAACATAATATGAAATACTTGTTTAGCTGCAATTATGAAAACTCAATTAGGTTTATGTTAGAACATCATGCCTCAAAGCTAGATCACTAAATTAGAAATTAGCAACCCAACTATAATGAATTTGACCAATCTAACTTAGATCAATTAATCATCATCTGGTCACCAATTTGAGAAAACTGCTTTGCTCTGAAAAGAGAGGTGCCTCAAATGAATCAACCAACTCTAAGATGAGTTTCAATTAACTCATGCTTAAAACCTTACTTGCAACTGACTACATGATAATCATTGCCTACTTCTGTCTTTCATCCATGAAGTTTCATCATTCCTCAAAGAAAACTTGATGAAGTTTGATATATAGTTCAATTGGTGCATCTACCATTCAAAATTATATTACTTGTTGCCTAATACATAAATTATTTAGTTATCAATTTTGTAAAAATATCTTTTTTCATAACTATATATATATATATGTGTGGGGGGGGGGGGCATACTTGAATAAGGTCGATCAAATTTGGACTTAAATTCGGTCAGATTAAAATTGGATAAAAAAAATCTTACATTGATGATTTAAGCATTGGATGTGATTTACTATCTTAAAACTGCTTACACATAAAAAATCATATAATTTGGAGATCCCTAGTCTATGCATCAAGTGATTAAAAAAAATATCTAATTTAATTTTATTTAGGATGTCCAAATTTTTGGCTACTTGATGTATAAGTTAAGGTCTTCAAATTATATAATTTTTTGTATGCAAACAGTTTTAAGATAGTACATTACATCCACTGGCTTAAATCATCGATGTAAAATCTTCATTTTAGAGTTTTAACCTGATCGAATTTGAGTCCAGATCTAATCAACCTTATCCAAATCTTTCTCTCTCTCTCTCTCTATATATATGTATATCTTCAGGTCACTGTATTTTGTCAATAACAATCACTAACATAATGTTTTTGTACATGCATCAATCGGACGTGCCATATATAATTTAAGTATCTGATATATATTTATTTAGACAATTATTATCTCCATACTTATATTTAGAACTAACATATTGAGTAAAATAGAAAAATATAAATATTAAAGTTTATTAAAAATTAATAATTTTGTAATTTTTTTAGTAGTGTTTAATTGGAGCATAATATTTTCAATAAAATATTATGCGAGCTAAACACCACTTGCAAAATCAGCATATTGGAAATAGGTTATACCTGGCCAAAGTTTTTTATGCTTATTTTTTGAGCATAGGCTATTCCACGTCCAATTTCAAATCATCTTATACTCAATCTTTTTACCCATTTCATTCTTTTATATTGTACTAAACTTGATTTGCATTATCATTTAATTGCTGCTCTAACAAATATAATATGATACATTATATTATATAATATCATATTTTATGTTAACATACATTTGCATGCTGTCATATTGTTCTAATAATTACTATTATAGTATAATTTTTGTTATAATAAATATTCTCTGTTTCCTATAAATATTGTATAGCTATTATATCATTAAAAATGATATTTTATAGTAAATTAAATATTATACAATGTTTGTATTAGAATGTTATATTATAAAAGACTATTACTATTTTAGTATGCACTTGTTAGTTTGACATCTCTTAATATAGAATGCATCTTTAAAGCTGATTCAAGGGCTGTTCATCAAGTACCAGTAAGGTTTTTTTTTAGTGCAAGGTGCCACTATACTTGGCGAAGAAGATAAAGTTCTGACAGTAGTTAATTATCACCATCGGAGGAGAAAAAAAAATCTTAATTTTTGAACTAAATAAAATTTTTTAAATAATTTTTAAATAATAAAAAATTAAAATATATTCTTCAAATTATTTGAATCGATTTAGTGTTATCTTTAAATATAATTTTGATAATTTTTTCTCACAAAAAATACAATCGTCAGTGATTACGTGGAATAAATTTTGCTCGCATAGCTCATAGTAGAACTGGTGTCGCTTAAAATAATTTTGAAAAATACTGCTGATAAGATCAAAATCTATAATTTTATCTTCTTCCCAAAGTCTTTCATTTGCTGTATCTCTTCTTTTTATCTCCAAAATTCTAATGAAAAAGAAAGATAAAGAATGAAAGCCCCCTTTCCTCCGTAGCTCCATCCTCCTCCTCCCTCCCTCCCAACCATTTTTTCTTTATTTCTTACCACTCTATCTCACTGAACTCTCTTAACCCATCCTTTCCTCTGATCTCTCATCTCTCATCTCTCATCTACCATTTTCTTATCTTCAAAATTTTATTAAAAAAAAATAAAAAAAAAAAGAAAGTCTCCTTTTCTCTATGGCCCCATCCTGTTTTTTTTGCTCGATTCTTCTTCTCTACTTGTTTTTCATCATCTTTTTCCAACACCTTCCGACGAGCCGATATTAGTTGTGCCATCTTCTGCTCCCATTCTAATTCTTGTATCTTTAAATAATAATTCTTTCAAATCTAAAAAAAAAGAGACAATACAGTAACTAGAAGAAAAAAAAATAAAAAAAAAATTAATCATTATTTTTTATATCAATAATTTTTTTAAATTTTAATATCATATAAAGATTAATGACTATCCCATTGAATTTTTGATGAGAGGGATATGTCGGAATTATATTTGAGGGTAATATAAAAATAATTTAAATAATTAAAAATTAAATATTAATTATTTTATAAATTTTTAGAAAAAATTCGATATAATTCAGTAATCATAAACATAATTTAAAAAAAAATCAATGCGACATCCCAATCAAATCAGAATTTGTTGGGGGTCTGTTTCTTTGAAAGTGCCAATGATGACTGCCACAATATCTCTCCCTTACGTACCAAGCCAGGAGAAGTCATTTAATGCCGAGAGAGGCAGAGCAGTCCCAACCCAACTGCACCCATTTAATGTCCTAGCCGTGACATCCCAACCGACTGGGTCACCGCCAATCAATGAAGCCGGGACAGAACGTGACACGTGGCTTGACTTCTATCAAGATCACATGCACGATTTCTGACATCGTACGTCGGTATGTTGTGTTGTCCAATGTGTCGATCCTGTGGGCCCCGCTACGCGAGGACGGATGGGTGCGCGTTAACAGAGTACGGTGATGATGGAGTACATCAAGAGTTGGGGACCATGCTCCCAAAAATGAATTGGATTCGGGACCACCGGTTGATGGGTTGATACAGGGATGGGTTGGTGATCGTCGGCAACGGATGAACCACGTGAAACGTGGGGGCTGCCCGATCGATGAGACGCGACAGGCAGTTTACCTGGTGTATTAATGGTTCGATTCGGATTGATTTAAAATCAATCTTCAAGTCAAACCAACTTGTACCAGTTCTTTAAAATCAAAATTTAAAATAAATCGATGATATAGAAAAATCAATTCAAATCGATAAAAAAAAAATCAGTACGATTCAATCCGACTAATTAAATTATGTGTATTAATTTTTTATAAAAAAAATAACTTACAAATAGATTAAGAGTAAAATTCAAGTTGATCCGCATCACCACTTCTTATTGATCCATATAGATGCGAGCTGGCATAGAGAAATGGAATATGATCTTCATTTCAGTCATTTTTAAAAAATCCTCACCGACCTCCTTAGTATTAACGAAAAAGTTGAAGAGAACATCAAGACGCTGCTTTTACTAACATCGCTTCTCCCTTCATATGAATCCTTAATGACTGCTCTTCTAGTGAAGAAGAGCACCATTAAGATGGATGAGATCACCGTGATGATTCTTCAGAACGAGATTCTCAGGAGGAAGAATCTAGCTTCAAGTTCAGATAGCGGCATCTCAGTTTTGATGATTTCTGAAGGAGCAAGAGGCGGCAGATAAGACGATAGGAGACGTGACGTGGACGGTCCAAGTCTAAGATGAGAGATTTGAGCAAAATCATATATTACCGGTATGACGAGTTAGAGCATCTAGCTAGAAATTGCTCTCAACTCAGAAATCGGACGAGGGCTACTGTAGTGATGGTCAGTAGCGACTCAGAAAGTGATGTCCTGGAGATATCTGATGAGGTATCTACTTTTTCTCAGTAGTGAATTTTAGATTGTACGTACACATATCATGTATGTTGTAAAGAGGAGCAGTTTAACTTCTTGAAGAGCAGTGAGGGCATTGTTTATCTGCCAGATGGATCGAGCTATACGATCAGAGACATCAGAACAATCAGCTGGAGGACACATGATGGTGCAGTAAAGAGATTGAGAGAGGTCCGATACATATCCGATTTCAGGTGGAATCTTATTTCACTGAGTAGACTAGATTCGAGAGACTACAGGATGATAGCTGGTGGAAGAATCCTGAAGATGCTGTGCGACGATAGGATTATTCTGGAGGGATGAAGAGGATGAGGGGATATTACTACCTGGCGAAGAGCTCAGTGCGAGGTGGAGTTTCAGAAGCCAGGAGGAGCCCAGAGTGAGGTGGAGATCCAGGTGGAGGTGGATCGGGCACTAGACGGGAGACTTGGGAGGACAAGAGGCAATATCGCAGGATGAGATTTTTATTATCGCAGGATTATTCTCCGAGCAGATCTTTGATCAAAGTGGACACAGCTCATGACAGAGGTGGGATCGAGCGGCCTGGCTCGACTCTCATATTTGCCCATCCATGAGACAGCAGGCATGCCACAGGGCATGGGGGTACGATAGACCATAGGCTCACAAAAATAGATGGAGACCGAATATCGAGTCAAAGTGGAGATTGCTAGGAAATACACTTTGAGATTTGGTCCACATTGAGCTCACAGTGAGGTTTAGGATGAAAAACGAAGTCCAACGAACCTAAGAACAGCCCAAACAGAGTCTAAACAATGAAAATACGTGAAAGGAGGATGGCACGGTGTACGAAGCGGCAACGACCGATGGTGGGCCAATGGAGGCCGGTAGTGGCACCGCCAGACCCGACAGAGATGCACACATGCAGGCGCATGCATTCTAGCATGCGAGCAGGCCCAGCGTGGGTGGGCCCAATGCTGGCGCGCGCGGGTGATGTTGGGAATAGTGTCCCAAAGTCAATCGTCAGCCTGTTGACGGTTGTGCTCTTTCTTGTATTAGTATATGAATTATAAATAAATAAAAATTATTTTGATATTTTTCATCACAAATTGTTTCATCTTCTAATGAACTCCTGTGTTGTGGTGAAGTTCTTAGGACTATTTAGACTTGACAAAGGAGGATTTGTCGTTTAGTCCTTAAACCAGTTTGCGACCAAATGATACGTTGTTACCAAGGACAACAACGTTTATCAAGCATAGATCGTTGTGTGTCATATGGGTTGGTTGTCCTCTTAATTAAGGAGTGTAGAAACACTGGTAAGGCATACAGGTGATATGTAAGGGTACATCTATACTAAACGTGACCATCTTCGGAGCTTATTCTGCTGTCAAGATTTGCTCCGATGGGATATGGGTATAACTGTCCCTCCGACCTGAGACCACCACGGTGACTTGCAAGCAACTCACTGCACTTAGGCACTGGACTACCTGAATTTCTAATTCAGTGACGGAAGACTGCTGGGTATAGTCAAGTACTTGACTTGTCGGTGCGTGTGTCAAGATGGGATTGACCACTCCAGTTCAGGAGCTGTGTACAGTCATATTTCAATTTAGCAAAACCTTGGCCAGGGTAGTCCTAGTGAGGAGTCACAGGACTGTTTGAGTTGAGCATGATTCGGATGATCTGATCAGGGTTGACAGTTTAACCCTGAGTCATCCTATACACAGGGGTCAAAAGGGATGAATTATACAGTAACCATATTCGCGTAGGTTCTGAATGTTGCGATTGTGACTATTTGATCTATCCGAACGTCGGGTACCATTGCTAAATGGTCACTTTGATTAGTACAGAAATGTTCCTGTGCTACCGGCTTAGGTTCGAACTTACGAGGTCACACACATTAGAGGTTCCTATGTGAACTGATGGCTGGTGAAGAGTCTCACTAGACTGAGACTCTTCGATCAAGAATCCTAATACTCAGGGACTCTGAGTCCTACGTGTCTGGGACTCTGTGATCGAGAATCAGGATTCTCTGATCATGAGTTTCATATATTTTGGGTACCGGGGTCAAGAGTCCCACTGGTTTGAGACTCTTCGATCAAGGTTTCATATCGATAGACTTTGATTCTCGATTGCCCATCGAATTTGAACTCAGTATTTATGAGATGTTTTATTAGTGATTTGATCGCTAATTAACTCAATTTGATTGAGTAATTATTTTTAGATCAAGTCCAATTGAATAGGATTCAGTTGGGTTTGATCCAATTAGGTTAAGAGTTGACCTAATCGCCAAGGTGGTTTGGTCCCTGATCTGATTAAGGATTGGGCTTAGTCAATTCTTGATTTGATTAAAATTTTATTGAGCCTAATTAAGCCTAATTGTGTTGGGTTTAACTTAGTCTAATTGTGCCTAACCTATTTTAATAAGGTTGGCTCAATTAGGTTGATTTAATATTTGAAACCACTTTGACTTATTTCCCTGCGCCACCTCACCCACCTGCGCCTATTTGAATTCATGAGAAACAAGTTCTCATGAATTTTCTCTCACACAGAAGCCTTCCCACGCCCCTCCTATGTGCACCATTTTGAGTGGATAAAGATGGTTGGTTGGCCATTCAAATTCAAATGATGTTTGAATTTGAATGGGCAACTAACCTCATGCACCACCTTATCCACTTGTGCGCCACTTACTCTACACGAGAAAAAGTTTCTCGTATAAATTCTCTATGCACAAAGAACCCACGCCCCCTTCTTCTCACGCCAAGAGTGGATAAAGATTGGTTGGTTGGCATTTGAATTCAAATTCAATTTGAATTCAAGTGAGCAACCACCTAGCTTTATCCTCTCACATGGTGAAAATGCTGTAAAGATGCAATCTTGCACCGTTTTAAAAAGAAAAAGAAGGTGGGGCATGCGAAGATCTGATCCTAGAGAGAAAGGGTGGCGTGAGAAAGGCTCTGTGCGTGAGAAAAGAAAAGAAAAGAAGAGAAAAGAAAAGAAACAGAAAGGGTGCAGGATTTTTCTGAGAGTACCCTAGGGTTTCTGCCTAGGGTTCGGGAAGTGAGAAGATGAGCTATGAGTGTCATGAGCCCACCAAACTTTAGGGAGAGCTTCATCAATCTCTCAAGTTCTTTGCTGATGATCCGGAGTATCCGAAGAGTCGGCAAACACTGATCGAAAGAGTTCGATCAGTATCGGCCATCGAATGGGTTCTGTAACGAACTAGCATTCGTGAGGAGCCGATCAGATCGAGAGCTTCGTGTGGATGATCCACGGAGATCAGACATACTGTGTGACTATATTACGATGATCAGACCATCCCGATGGTGATCAGACTGCGACGATCGACTATCTGCACGAAGGTAATGTGTTCTGAATACATAACAGTAAAATATTTACTGTAGAATTTAAAATTTCAAATTTAAATGCATGCTATATATATCATATTTAGATCTTTGTGTAGGATTAATACATGTTAATTAATTAGATTAATTAATAATTTTCACTGTAAAATTATAATTTTGAAAAAGTTTTAAAATTACCATTTTATCCCTGCACTGAAATTTCCACAAATGGTATCAGAGCAGGTTCTAAAATATGATATACATTTGCATGCATAGATTAAGTAGTATTCTAAAAGTTTAAATTTGAAATTTGAATTTAAAATTTGAAATTCAAAATTTGAATTTTGAATTTTGAAATTTGAAATTTGAAATTCAAAATTCAAAAAATTAAAATTTAAAATTTAAAATTTGAAATTTATTTAAAATTTTAAATTTGAAATTCAAAATTTAAAATTCAAAATTTGAAATTCAAAATTTTGAAATTTGTTTGAAATTTAAAATTCAAAATTTAAAATTTAAAATTTAAATTTTAAAATTGGTATATTTAGATATACTTGATCCAAGTAGCAAGTAGTCTAATTGGGTTGGTTGCCATGGTCGTCCGGTCATATGAGAAAAGTAGAGTATAAAAGCCCTCTCCTCCCATTCGATGGGGTTCTCTTATGGCGGTAGGGGTGTCGAGCGATTATATCCCATGCAGACGAAGCAGCGAAAGGACTTAATTGTAAAGGTTTAATTATAAAATTTATCATGAATGTATTAGATTAGATCTAAAGAAATATTTATGATTTATTTTGATTGAGTTATTTTCTGTTATGTAATTAGCAATAAAATTGTTGTTTATGAAATGTGCTGATCCGTTTGTGAAATGAGTCAACACATTTGGTGAATAAAAAATAAAACCTTTCAAATTTGAAAATTATTTTTGAAATGCCAAACCCTGACCCATCAGCCCTAATACTTAATTAAAAGAATTAAGTGTTGTCTGGTTGGTCTAGAATTGTGAATTAAGACCTAAGATAATTGCATAAACTTGTGGGTCAATGGGTTAGATGGATTAGGTCCATAATTAGGTTAGACCTAAGGTTAGCTTAAAGAAATGGACTAAATTAGAGTAATTGATCAAATCTAATCAATAGTTGAATTAGATTAGGTCAAGGACACTCTAGACTCAACTCCAATAGTTGTAGTTGAATGGATCCATGTCTTTAACTAGACCAAGATGGACTTAATTCAAGGCTACGCGGTGAAACCCTATTTACTAAGTTGATCAAATTAAAACTAATGAACCGGTTGGTGTCTAAGGTAAGTTCGGCAGTCTGATCAGTGATTTTTAACTGGGAGCTACTCGCATTGATTCGATCTCTGACGAGTTAATGGCATATCCCTTCCACTGATCTCACTTACCTGGCCAACCTGGTGAGTTAGATTTTGATTAGATCACTTGGTGATTAGGGCTCACCCATGTCATTAGGTAAATCAGTGTGACTGATTTAGGTGCTCCTAATGTCGGCTTTAATTAAATCTTTTTTAATCTGACTTAGTGAAGTTAGTGGGAGGATTGAAATTGGTTGGTTAATTTCTTCTCTTCTATCCTTTAATAAAATCCTCAAAAATTATTAGGTTCCTAAAAATGATTAAGTTATAGTGATAACTAAGTCATAGCCTCCCATTAAGTGAGTGATAATGAGTCCATTAGTTTAATAATCACTGGAGGCCCAAAGGCCTGATGCTTATTGTCTAATGAAATTATCATTCATAATATGATAATTTGGTTGAGTCTTTCAGATGGTGGTCAAGTTGGCCGGCCAAAGTCGGGCCTGATCATTTATTGGTCAGATTCACCAAATCAAGTCATGTTAATGGTTGGACCTAACCAGATCTTTTCAATGGAGGCCAAAGCTTACTGATTAGGTTCTGGGGCAAAATTAATTACTAGAAGTTGTTTAGAGAAATAACTGGTTATGAACCTACCCATAGATGCACATGAGTTGACCAACCAAAGTTGGGCTCGTGTGTGGTCTGTGTAGATTCTAGTACCCACTAAGAAATTAAAGTAATTCTTCGAATTAGAGGTTGAGGCTACCAGTTCGTAAAAATACTGGGAGAAACTTTAGACTAAAGTCCAAGTCTTTAGTATTAATAATTTATATACTAATAAAGGTCTGATTTTCTTTTATGTAGCTATAGCCACTATCCTGTCACTCCGGTCATTATTAGATAATGACAAGCTCATGGGACCTAATTTTGATAGCTGGTATCGAAAATTGAAAATCATCCTTGAGCATGAGCGGATCTTTTATGTAGTAACAGATCCGGTACTTGAGGAGCCACCCCAAACGCTAGAGGGATGGTCCGAGACATTTACCAAAAGTGGCTCAACGACCGCACCACCGTTCGGTGCATAATGCTGGCGGCAATGAATGATGAGTTCAGTCGCAGGTTCGAGAACGTCCAGCCACAGGAGATGCTTCAAATGTTGAACGACTCCTTTGGCACGCCTGACGACGTTGAAAGGCACAAAACTAGTTATGCCATTTTCAATGCTCGGATGAGGGATGGGGCCTCAGTCACTGATCGTGTACTGTACATGATCGAAATGATTGAGCACCTAAGTAAACTGGGCTTTTCCTTGCACGAGCAGCTCGGTAAGGATGCGATCCTTAATTCTTTGCCCAAGTCCTTCCTCTCCTTTCTTACTCATTTTTGAATGATAAAGCCTGCAGTGAACTACCACGGTTTGTTGGGGTTGCTGCAGAACTTTGAGAAGGACCACCAGCTCCATAAGGAGTCGGTGAATATTGTGGGAGGGTCTTCTTCTGGTCGTCGACCCTTTAAGAAAGGAAAGAAGAACAACAAGAAGAAGAATAAAAAGGTGCAGCCGCATGCAGGGACGTCTGCACAGGGTCAGACCAAGAAGCACAAGCCCGATCAGAGCCAGACGGAGTGCTTCTTTTGCAAGAAGCAGGGGCACTGGAAGAGGAACTGTCCTCTATACATTGCCTCCCTAGACCCAAACAGGCCGAAGAAGAAGCAAGGTAATTATATGATAATACCTTACAACTTTTTTATTTGTGATACTACTGCCTGGGTATTGGATACTGGAAGTCCTTACATATCTGTAATTTGATACAGGGTCTGCAGGTCAGTAGGAGATTTGATGAAGGTGAGAGGTTCTTGAACGTTGGAGATGGAAGCAAAGTTTCAGTTCTAGCTTTAGGAATCATGAACCTTGTAATCAACTCTCGTAATATAATTCTGAGTGAATGTCACTATTGTCTAAGTTTTTTATTAAATATTATTTCTTTAGGCCTTTTGACCATGTACAGCTATGAATTTTTAATAAAAAAAAATATTTGCAATATCTTTTTGAATAGTATTACAATATTTGTTAGATAACTAAATAATGAAATTTACTTTCTATCACAGTCTGTTAATATGGTTCAAACCTCCGGTAAACACCCTAGAATGGATAATATGTCAGAAGTCTACCTTTGGCACTGTAGGTTAGGTCATATCAATAAGAACAGGATAAACAGGTTGGCTCAAGAAGAAATTTTTGAAGTTGGTGACTATGAATCACTTCCAACCTGTGAGTCCTGTCTTCTTGAGAAGATGACCAAATCATCTTTTACTGAAAAAGGTGAGCGAGCCAGTGAACTCTTGGGTCTGATACATTCTGATGTATGTGGACCCATAAGCTCAAGTGCAAGAGGTGGATATTTCTACTTCATAACCTTCACAGACGACTTATCGAGGTATGGGTATGTCTACTTAATGAAGCATAAGTCGGAGTCGTTTGAAATGTTTAAACTATTCCGAAATGAGGTAGAAAAATAAACTGAAAAGTGTATTAAAACTCTTCAATCTGATCGAGGAGGTGAATATCTTTTCAATGAGTTTCTGACATATCTTGGAGAGAATGAAATTCTCTCTCAGTGGACTCCTCCTGAAACACCACAGCATAATGGTGTGTCTGAAAGGAGGAATCGGACCTTATTGGACATGGTTCGATCCATGATGGGGTTTGCTAGTCTGTCGATCATCCTCTGAGGATATGCACTCGAATCGGCTTATTACCTTCTAAATAAGGTTTCGAGTAAGTTTGTAACCAAAATGCCTTATGAGATATGGATAGGACGTAAGTCAGTACTCTCGCACCTTAGGGTTTGGGGGTGTCCGACTTTTGTTAAACGTTTAATTACAGACAAGCTTGGACCTAGGTCTGACAAGTGTTATTTCATAGGGTACCCAAAAGAGACCAAAGGGTATTATTTCTACCTAGCTGATGAGCAAAAGGTGTTTGTCAGCCTTAAGGCAATCTTTTTGGAAAAGAAGTTCCTTGGTGAAGGGACTGTTGCCTCTAAGGTCGAACTTGAGGAAGTTCGGTAGGTGAAAAAACTGACACAACTTGCTGAACTTAAACCAGATTTGGTTAGATCAGATCCGGAGCTCATTGTTCCTACACCCTTAAGGCAGTCTAGTAGAGTACCACGTCAACTAGACAGATACTATGGTTTCTTGATCCGGGACGGTGATCCTGTCGAACTTGATGAAAATGATGAGGATCCGATCACTTACATGGATGCAATGCAGAGACCTGACTCTGAGAAATGGCTAGAGGCCATGAAATTCAAAATAGAGTCCATGAAGGTCAATGATGTGTGGACATTGGTTGACCCATCCGAAAGAGTAAAATTCATAGGGTATAAGTGGGTCTTCAAGAGGAAGAGGGGCGCAGATAGAAAGGTGAAAACCTATAAAGCTTGTCTGGTTGTCAAGGGATATCGTCAACGTTATGGTATAGACTATGACGAGATATTTTCTCCTATGGCAATGCTCAAATCCATTCGGATTATGTTTGCGATAGCTGTCCATCTGAACTATGAAATCTGACAGATGGATGTGAAGACAGCTTTCCTAAATGGAGAGCTGGACGAAGAGGTGTATATGATACAACCTGAAGGGTTCACATCCACAGATGAGTCTAAGGTGTGCAGGCTACAGAGGTCTATTTATAGACTTAAGCAGGCATCCCGGAGTTGGAACATATATTTTGATAGGACGATCAAGACGTATGGCTTCATTAAGAACGGAGAAGAGCCCTGCATTTATAAGTGGGCTAATTATCCAGTAGTGGTATTTATTGTATTGTATGTGGATGACATTCTCTTAATCGGGAATGATGTCCCTACATTACAGGGAATAAAGATTTGGCTGTCGTCACAGTTCTCCATGAAGGATATGGGAGAAGCTTCCTACATCCTAGGGATGAGGATCTATAGGGATAGATTTAAAAGGTTGCTTGACTTATCTCAGTCTACGTACATTGATACTATGCTGAAGAGGTTCAGCATGGAGAATTTTAAGAAAGGCTATCTACCGATAGGCCATGAAATTTCTCTCTCGAAGAGGGATTGTCCGACAACACCTCAAGAGAGAGAGCGTATGGGTAGAATTCCATATGCTTCGACAGTGGGATCTATCATGTACGTCATGACATGTACACGATCAGATATGGCATACTCACTAGGGGTAGTGAGTAGATACCAATCTGATCCAGAAGAGAATCACTAGAAGGTTGTTAAAACCATCCTGAAGTATTTAAGAAATACTAAGGACCAGTGGCTTATTTATAGTGAATCGGACTTGAGACTTATGGGGTTTACAGACTCCAGTTTCCAGTCTAATCATAATGACAGCAAGAGTGTGTCGGGATTTATTTTTATCCTTAATGGTGGGACTGTCTGCTAAAAGAGTTTCAAGCAGCACACTGTGGCTGATTCAGTTTGCGAGGCAGAGTATGTCGCTGCATCAGATGCTGCCAAAGAAGTGGTGTGGCTGAGAAAATTCATCACCGAGCTCGAAGTAGCACCCTCCCTTGTTGGTCCAGTTCTGCTCTATTGTGATAGCTCTAGAGCCATTGCTCAAGCGAAGGAACCGAAGGCACATCAGAGGATGAAACATATTCTGCACCGCGATTATCTCATCCGAGAAATCATGGATAGAGGTGACGTCGACCTTCAGAAGATCGACAGGAAGGAGAACCTGGCTGACCCATTCACTAAAGCCATTGTGGTGAAGGAGTTCAACGACTTCAAGTCGAAGATGGGTATTAGATACTGCACCGATTGGCTTTAGGCCAAGTGAGAGATTATTGGGAATAGTGTTCCAAAGCCAATCGTCAGTCTATTGACGGTTGTGCTCTTTCTTGTATTAGTATATGAATTATAAATAATTAAAAATTATTTTGATATTTTTCATCTTAAATTGTTTCATCTTCTAATGAACTCTTGTATTGTAGTGAAGTCCTTAGGACTATTTAGACTCGATAAAGGAGGATTTGTCATTTAGTCCTTAAACTAGTTCGCGACCAAATGATATGTTGTTACCAAGGACAACAATGTTTGTCAAGCATAGGTCGTTGTGTGCCATATGGGTTGGTTGTCCTCTTAACCAAGGAGTGTAGGACACTGGTATGGCATACAGATGAGATGTAAAGGTACATCTGCACTGAACGTGACCGACTTCGAAGCTTATTCTGTTGTCAAGATTTGCTTCGATGGGATATGGGTATAACTGTCCCTCCGACCTGAGACCACCATGGTGACTTGCAAGAAACTCACTGTACTTAGGCACTGGACTATCTGAATTTCTAATTTAGTGATGGAAGGCTGCTGGGTATAGTCAAGTATTTGACTTATCGGTGCGTGTGTCAAGATGGGATTGACCACTCCAGTTCAGGAGCTGTGTACAGTCGTGTTTCAATTTAGAAAAATCTTGGCCAGGGTAGTCCTAGTGAGGAGTCATAGCACTATTTGAGTTGAGCATGATTCGGATGATCTAATCAGGGTTGACAGTTTAATTCTGAGTCATCCTATACACAGAGGTCAAAAGGGATGAATTATACAGTAATCATATTCGCGTAGGTTCTGAATGTTGCGATTACGACTATTCGACATATCCGGATGTCGGGTTCCTATCTGATCTGATGGCTGGTGAAGAGTCCCACTGGACTGGGACTCTTCGACCAAGAGTCCTAATGCTCAGAAACTCTGAGTCCTACGTGTTTGGGACTCTGTGATCGAGAATCAAATTTTTTGATCACGAGTTTCACATATTTTGGGTACCGGGGTCAAGAGTCCCACTGCTTTGGGACTCTTTGATCAAGGTTTCATATCGATGGACTTTGATGTCCGATTGCCCATCGATTTAGACTCAGTATTTATGAGAGATTTAATTAGTGATTTGATCGCTAATTAACTCAATTTGATTGAGTAATTATTTTTGGATCAAGTCCAATTGAATAGGATTCAGTTGGGTTTGACCCGATTAGGTTAAGAGTTGACCTAATCACCAAGGTGGTTTGGTCCCTGATCTGATCAAGGGTTGGGCTTAGTCAATTTCTAATTTGATTAGAATTTTATTGAGCCTAATTAAACCTAATTGTGTTGGGTTTAACTTAGTCTAATTGTACCTAACCTATTTTAATAAGGTTGGTTCAATTAGGTTGATTTAATATTTGAAACCACTTTGACTTATCTCCCTGCGCCACCTCACCCACCTGTGCCTATTTGAATTCACGATAAACAAGTTCTCATGAATTTTTTCCCACACAGAAGCCTTCCCACGCCCCTCCTATGTGCGCCATTTTGAGTGGATAAAGATGGTTGGTTGGCCATTCAAATTCAAATGATGTTTGTGTAGGAACCAGATCTAGGGTTTCAGGGTTAGATCTTGAAACTTTTTCAAGATCATACAGCGGAAGACTAAAATAAATCAAAATTTATTTTCTAAAATCAGAGAATCCCTAAATCTAAGATCCTATTATATGATTATTACATAGCATTAAATCAAAAATCAAAATATATATATACAGCATGAACTACATGTTGATCATATCAACATGTTTCTATACTACATCTAATGTATGTATTAAACAATAGATCAGATCTATTA
This sequence comes from Elaeis guineensis, assembly GCF_000442705.2. NCBI lineage: Eukaryota > Viridiplantae > Streptophyta > Magnoliopsida > Arecales > Arecaceae > Elaeis > Elaeis guineensis. The sequence goes on from NC_026002.2 coordinate 40,416,153, forward strand.
CCTTGCAAGTTAGACATTCTAACCTCACTGATCTGGACTTTAGAATGATGTTGCAAGCCGCACACATGTTCGACTTCTAGGAGTCATCTACACGAGCCCATGAATCTCGATCAGAAGTCTTGCTTCAGGAAATCAGCACAGTATGCTAGTACTGCGCTGATCCTTCTTTGATGGTTGATCAGGTGCCTCCTTCTTCTAGATTTGGACTCTTCAAAAGATGGAAAGTAGGAGGAGGAGTTTCATATCTGAGATACTCTCAGAAAACTCAAGATGGAGGAAGGAAAGATATGAAAACAAACAACCCTAGAAGAAGACCCTCTTCTTCTTCTCGTTTCTCTCTCTAGATACCCTATCTTGTGTCTATTATATCTCCACGACCCAAAGGTATTTCTCTCTGATTTTTGGATGGCCCAAAGGTCTCTTAAATATCTATCTTTTCAAAAATTTCATGAAGAAACTCATTTTATAGAGAGAGATATGATAGAGTCCTTGTCTAGGTCAAATACCTAGTCAAGGCTTATCCAAACATGGCAAGATAAGGGGCGCCCAACTCTTGAGCACCTCCTCCTTATTTTCATGCATGGATTATCAGCAAAAGGTGCACAATGTGTATCCTAAAATCCATAAAAATTTTAAAAAAAAATTGGATAAATTTGGTGCAAAATTGAAAGAGTTTTGGATTTCTAAAACTCTATCTCATAGAATTCGAAATCCAAACTTATTCCTCTTTGATTTGATCCAAACCACCTTCCATGTAAGAAAGAAGAGAGAAAACCTTTTATGAATGAGGGAGAGACCTGGGAGAGGGCTTCTTTCACACAAAATAAGAGGAGATTGGCGTTGAATGAGAGAGAGGGCGTGGGGAAGGCTTATGTGGCGCAAGGTGGAATCCTAGTCTTACTAGGATTCTATCTTATGACTTATTTTAATTTGGTTTCTCAAATCAAATCAAACCAAAATTAGATCAATTTAATTAAAATAGGTCTTAACCCAATTAAGAACATAATTTAATCAGATTAAATTAGATTTAAATCTGATTTAATTTTCTAATCAAATTAGAAATTAGATTGACCCAAGTCCTAGTTGAACTAGGATTAGTTTTTCCTTGCACTTGGCTTATCCAATAAACCAATTGGACTTGATCCAATCAAGCTCAAACTAAATTTAATTAAATTATATTTAATTAGACTTAATCTCAGCTCATTGGCTTAATCAAATTAAGCTAATTAGCAATCGAATTGCTAATCGATCCTCCTGCAACACTTGTATTGGGTTAAATGTCAATCGTATTGATTATTTAACACTAGAACGATTCTTAATCGTTGATCAACCATCCGATCGAATCATAAATTCTAATGTGTGTGATCTCATAGGTCTGAACCTAAGTCGATAGTATAGGAATAAATTTTTATACCAATAGAAGTGACCATCTAGCAATGGTACCCGACGACCGGATAGGTCGAATGTGTAGAATAACATCCTTAGAACCTATGTGGATATAGTTTTCATATAATTCATCCCCTTGACCAAAATGATCATAGGACACCCCAGAGTTCAACTGTCAACTCTGATCAGGTTGTCCACATTGTATTTCAAAATATCAAATCCATCTGATGGATTATCCTGGCCAAGATTTTGCTAAATTAAAATACAGCGACTCATTCTTCTCCAACTCTTGGAGTGGTCAATCCCATCTCGATCACACTCTGACTTTGCAAGTACTTGACTGTGCCCAGAAGCCTTCCGTCCCTGAATTAGAAATTCAGTTAGTCCAGTACCAAAGCACAGTGAGTTGCTTGCAAGTCACTGAGGCGATCTCAGGTCTAAGGGATACTTATACCTATATCCCATCAGAGATATTCTCGACAGTAGAATACTCTGAAGTTGGTCACATTCAATGATGATGTACCAGTACATCTCATCTGTATGCCATACCAGTGTCTCCACACTCTTTGGTTAAGAGGACAATCAATCCATATGGCTTACAGCGACCTATGCTCGATAGAAGCTGTCGTCCTTATTAACAGCCTATCATTTGGTCGTGAACTGTTTTAAGGACTAATCGATAAATCCTCTCTTTATCGAATCTAAATAGTCCTAAGGACTTCATCATAACAACGGAGTTCATTTGAAGATGAAAGCTTATGATGAAAATATCAAATATATTTTATTTATTAACAAATCAATTACAATACTTGGTTGCTCAACCGTCAACAGCTTGACGATTACTTTTTGGGACACATTTCCCAACAACTCCCACTTATCCTAAAGCCACTCGGCATAGTATCTAATACCCATCTTTGACTTATGGTTGTCGAACTCCTTTATCGTCAGGGCTTTAATGAAGGGGTCGGTCAGGTTCTCCTTTCCATCGATCTTCTGAAGGTCGATGTCACCTCGATCCACGATCTCCCGGATCAGGTGGAAGCAGTGCAAGATGTGCTTCGTTCGCTGATGTGCTTTGGGTTCCTTCACCTGAGCTATGGCACCAATGCTATCGTAGTAGAGCAGGACCGGACCATCGAGGGAAGGTGCTACTCCAAGCTCATTGATGAATTTTTTCAGCCACACAGCTTCCTTCGCGGCATCCGATGCTACGATGTACTCCGCTTCACAAACAGAGTCCGCCATAGTATGCTGCTTGGAACTCTTCCAGCAGATAGCTCCATCATTCAGAGTAAAGATATAACCCGACATGCTCCTGCTGTCATCATGGTCAGATTGAAAGCTAGAGTCTGTGAACCCCACAAGTTTCAGATCTGACTCGCCATAAACCAACCATTGGTCCGTAGTATTTCTCAAATACTTAAGGATGGCTTTAACCACTTTTCAGTAATTTTCTTCAGGATCAGATTGGTATCTACTCACTACTCCTAGTGAGTATGCCACATCTGGTCTTGTACATGTCATGGCGTACATGATAGATCCCACGACTGAAGTATATGGGACTCTACTCATACGCTCTCTCTCTTCCGGAGTTGTCGGACAATCCTTCTTAGAGAGAGAAATTCCATGGCCTATCGGTAGATAGCCTTTCTTGGAATTCTTCATGCTGAACCTCTTCAGTACAGTGTCTATGTATATGGACTGGGATAATCCAAGCATCTTTTTAGATCTATCCCTATAGATCTTCATCCCTAGGATGTAGGATGCTTCATCCAAGTCCTTCATGGAGAACTGTGATGACAACCAAACTTTTATTCCCTGTAGTGCGGGGATGTCATTCCTGATTAAGAGAATGTCATCCACGTATAAGACAAGGAATATCACAACTGGACCATTTGCCCATCTATAGATGCAGGGCTCTTCTCCATTCTTAATGAAGCCATACGTTTTGATCACCTTATCAAAACACATGTTCCAACTCCAAGAAGCTTGCTTCAATCCATAAATGGATCTCTGAAGCTTGCACACCTTGGACTCATCTGTGGATGTAAACCCCTCAGGTTGTATCATATACACCTCTTCGGTCAGCTCTCCATTCAGAAAAGCTATCTTTACATCCATCTGTCAGATCTCATAATCTAGATGGGCAGCTATTGCAAGCATTATCCGAATGGATTTGAGCATTACCACAGGAGAAAAATGTCTCATCATAGTCAATACCATAACGTTGACGATACCCCTTGGTGACCAGACGGGCTTTATAGGTCTCCACCTTTCTGTCTGTGCCCCTCTTCCTTTTGAAGACCCATTTACACCCAATGGATTTATCTCTTCAGGTGGGTCAACCAATGTCCATACATCGTTGACCTTCATGGATTCTATTTCGAATTTCATGGCTTCAAGCCATTTCTCGAAATTAGATCTCTGCATTGCATCCATATAGGTGATCGAATCCTCATTATTCTCATCAAGTTCGATGGGATCACCGTCCCAGACCAAGAAACCGTAGTATCTGTCCGGCTGACGCGGTACTCTACCGGATCGCCTTAATGGTGCAGGTACATTGAGCTCCGAATCTGATCTAATCATATCCGACTCAGGTTCAGCTATTGGTGTCAGTCCTTCTACCTATTGAACTTCATCAAGTTCAACCTTAGAGGCAACGGTTCCTTCACCAAGAAACTCTTTTTCTAAAAAAATTGCCTTAAGACTTATGAACACCTTTTGTTCATTAGCATGGTAGAAAAAATATCCTTTTGTCTCTTTGGGGTACCCTATGAATGAGCATTTGTCAGACCTAGGTCCAAGTTTGTCTGTGACTAATCGTTTGATATAGGCCGGGCATCCTCAGATCCTAAGGAGTGAAAGTGCTGGTTTACGTCCTGTCCATATCTCATATGGAGTCTTAATTACAGACTTACTTGAAACCCTATTTAATAGATAATAGGTCGATTCGAGTGCATATCCCCAGAAGGATATCGACAAGCTAGCAAAATCCATCATGGATCGGACCATGTCTAACAGAGTCCGATTCCTCCTTTCAGACACACCATTATGCTGTGGTATTCCTAGAGGAGTCCATTGGGAGAAAATTCCATTCTCTCCTAGATATGTGAGAAACTCACTAGAAAGGTATTCTCCTCTTGGATCAGATCGAAGAGTTTTAATACTCATCCCAGTTTGTTTTTCTACTTCACTTCAGAATCATTTGAACATTTCAAATGAATCCGACTTATGTTTCATCAGATAGACATATCCATATCTGGATAGGTCATTCGTGAAAGTTATGAAGTAGAAATATCCACCTCTAGCACTGGTGCTTATGGGCCCGCATACATCAGTATGTACTAGGCCCAAGAGCTCAATAGCTCTCTCACCTTTTCCAGTAAAAGGTGACTTGATCATTTTACCAAGAAGACAGAACTCACAGGTTGGAAGTGATTCACAATCACTGACTTCGAGGATTCCCTCTTGAGTCAACCTGTTTATTCTGTTCTTGTTTATATGACCTAGCCTACAGTGCCATAAGTAGATATCTGACACACTATCTAATCTAAGGTGCTTGTCAGTAGAATAGACTCTTATCAGGCTTGATCTTTCTGGTCTGGCCCTGCACTGGTGTCCCAGCCTGAACATTCACCTTCTTCACTTTCTTCTTCTTGTTCTTCTTCCCTTTCTCAAAAGGTCGAGAACCAGAAGACGAACCTCCCACTAAGTTCACCGACTCCTTGTGAAGTTGGTGATCCTTCTCAAAGTTCTGAAGCAACCCCAGTAACCCATGGTAGTTCTTTTTAGGCTTTGTCATTCTATAATGAGTGAAGAATGGGAGATAAGACTTGGGCAACGAGTTCAGTATTGCATCTTTCCCAAGCTGCTCATGCAAGGAAAAGTCGAGCTTGCTCAATCGTTCCATCAGCTCGATCATGTACAATACATGATCAGTGACAGAGGCACCATCCCGTATTTTAGCGTTGAAGATGCACA